>NC_134577.1:84901607-85201607 GCF_050947875.1 Dermacentor variabilis | reverse complement strand
CACAGATCCGAAGATGTGCGCCGGATGTGTGCAAGCGTTCGTGGAATTTTACTCTGACACCTTGTGGGGTTATGAAAAGAATGCACTGACCTGGAAAGATTCGCCATAGTAACTGTCCATTATCGCGCGAATTGCGAAGCTGAAGAATGTACCAGATCCATAAACTTGGTCGTTTTTGACGTCATCGTCGGTGTAGCTTATGCCGCTCGTGCCTTGTAGCACTGCGAGTGGCTTAAGCTTGTAAAATTTCATCGTGCAATAGGCGCCTCCATTACTGATCGCATGCTCGTATCTGAAAGAAAAGAAGCACACATTTGTCGCACATAGTAAAGATGAATTTTAGAAATGGTACGCATGTTAGACATAAGTATCACTTTATTAGTAGGCTTAAGTAGATACTAATGGGTTGGAACGCGCCTCCGAATAAACTGCCTGTTTCTGACAAAAAAATTCTAGAAAGCCACGTTTACATTTCATGACGGCTTGGTTGCAAAAAACAGGCATATCTACACCATTATGCAAAAAAGAGGTGAGGCGTGCAGACAGGACACAAGAGTAGAGAAGTGGACAACTCGAACGCAGCTTATCCACTATTACGTCCTCTCTGCACGTCTCACCTTTTTATTGCATAATGAATCCTTACCAACTAGCGCAGCTTTCTGTGATATCTACACCACTTTTCTTTATCGTTGAATGCGCCCCATTCTCTTCAAAAACGACTTAAATGACTTGGGAAGTGGGTCCTGTGAAGTGGGTTTAAAGGTGTGTGGAACAGCTGCTGGGTTAGAAACAGTGGCGGACTGAGCAACGGAAATGTAGTTCAATCAGGTCGAGTGTTTACGCGTTTGCGCTGGCCGCTTGCTGACGAACAAAACAAGCTCTCCCATTATTGCGCGTGCCAGGTTGAAGATTAGAATGCACATGATTTCGTTTTGCTTCTTGGTTTAAGACATGCTATTATCGACGAGAACTCGTTTTGTTAGCCCTTATTCTAAAAAAGCAACCAGGGGCCCTATAGCGTAAAACTATTCCAATATGTTTTTATCAAATTTGTGTAACCGCCGACGCAAGCATCGGGCGGTCAGCCGCAGGGTTGTCTGAACAGACCAATGAAACGGTCTCCTCTTTCAAGGGAGGTCACTTTTATTTGCTGGACAAACGAATAACATTGCCTGCACTGAGCGGGTTATCTTATCTAATTGGCTGACAAGAGGTAATGAGCACGCTCAAGGGGAGAGGGATTCAATGGGGCTGTGCCACTGCACTCGATAACCGGATGAATAGGGTGGTGCCGGCGCCTGTGATTGGTCCACTTTCTCTTACTTAGCTTGGGGTGGCTTGTCCAAAATCGCGCCTGCATTCTACGGCAGCTTAATAATGAGGCTGAAACAGATGCTCAGCGAAGAAGAGTTGGAAGAATGAGGTCGCAAATGTGCCGAATGTTCTCGAAAACGTTATACGGCCACGCAAGAAGTTTTATTATACGCAAACAAATCCATGCTCTCCGGCAGGTGTGAGTAACCAGTGCCTGAACGATCGGCGGCAGCCATCTTTTATTTCCTCCGGAACGGAACAGCTTGCGGCTTTCAGAAGAAAATTCACTTTTGCTCGGCATATTAATGCACCTTTAACGCGTACACGTCACTTTGACGCGGTGAGTCCTCGCGGCTTTGTGACGTCGCGTGACATGCAGGTGAAGTGGCTGCAGCCCAAAAACTTTTGACCAGTAGCAGAGGGCGAATGGCGAAAAGGCGTCGAATCAGAAATAACTATTTTTCTTTTGTTCAGTCCAATCATGCATAATCCACGTGTACACGTCATATCAGACAGGGAGCTATCGCAGTTTTTGTGACATTGCGTGACAGACAGGTGAAGTGGGGGTGGTCCAAAATAGGCTTCTGACCAATCGCGGAGGGCTGACTGCACAATTGGAATAGAAAAGTTTAGAATAGGGGCGCTATAACGTAAAACTATTCCAAACTTTTCTTTTCCAATTCTCCAATCAGCACACCACGATTGGTCAAAAACTTTTTTGGACCACCCCCACTTCACTTGTCTGTCACGCGACGTCACGAAAACCGCGATTGCTTCCCATATGATATGACGTGTACACATTGATTATGCATAATTTGACCGAAAAAAACAAAAATAGGTATTTCTGATTCGACCCCTTTTTACATTTGCCCTCGGCTATTGGGCAAATGTTTTCGGACTGCAGCCACTTCGCCTGCCTCAGACGCGACGTCACAAAACCGAAAAAACTTATCGTGTCAAAGTGACGCGTACGCGTTAAAGATGCATTAATATGCCGAACAAAACTGAATTTTCTTCTGAATAGCCGCAGGCTGCCCCGTTCCGAAAGCAATAAAAGATGGCTGCCGCGATCGCTCTGGCACTGGCTACTTGCCCCTGCCGGAGAGCATTGGTTTATTTGCGTGTAATAAAACTTTTTGCGTGGCCGTGCAACGTTTTCGATAACTTCCGGCACATTTACGCCCTCGTTCTGCCAACTCTTCTTTGGTGAGGATCCGTTTTAGCGTTATTCTTAAGCTTCCATTGCATGCGGCCGCGATTGTCGACGAGCAACCCCAAGCTAAGTAAGAGAAAGCTGACTAATCGAAGATGCCTGCAGCACCTTCTTCATCCGGTTATCAATATTCAGTGCACTGGCTCGGCCCCTCCGAATCCCTCTCCATTTGAGCATGCGCTTCGCCTCTTGTGAGCCAATTAGATAAGACAAGCAGCTCAATGCAAGCGATGTGACTCGTTTTCAAGCAAACAAAAGTGAGCGCCTATGGACGAGGGGAGCATTTGATTAGTTTGTTCAGACAACCCTGCGGGTGGCCACCTGGTGCTTACCTTGGTGGCCACCCAAATTTGACGTCCGGAGATTGGAATAAAAACATATTGGAATAGTTTTGCGTTATACGGCCCTAGTTTTACGTTATAGCGCCCCAGGGCGACTGCAGTTTCCTTGGCAACATGAAGTACTTTTCTGAGAAAAGTTAGGGGTCTTGGGTACAACTCCTGGACTTTTGTCGGCACTCCAATCACATCGACGGTGAAAACATCAGTGTACTATCCTGCTTAATACGTCTGCTCCGACTCATTCGAAATGGTGTGCGCGTTGGTCGCGCGAAAGACACTCGATCGGGCTAGTTTCTAGATAGTGGTGATGGCAGTAACGAAGAACATTCATCTCAAGCCTTTCGAAATATTGAGCTATTATGTATTCTAGAGTCATGGCCTACTTCCAGAAGTGTAGCTAAACTGCTATAACAGTGAGCTAAAAAATTTGCATTGAATATATTTTTTTATTTATGACGGTTAATGGCTTGCCAAGATCAAGGACGATGAAAGCAAAAGTTTACAGATCGATATTTCCCCAGGACATCATGGTGCGAGATTGATTCATCCATAAAATTCACACCGAACACCTGAGCAAACACTGTTTTGCCGAAAAGGACTTGTCTTCTAGCAATCTCTGGAGATTGCATCTTTCACCAGACACGGCCTCCAAACGTGAGCAAATGGGTCACAAATGCGTGGAACGTGGCAGAATTTCTGAAAATGTCGAACATACAGGGGCCGGCCGTGAGTTCGACTAAAAGCCAGTGCTACCGACGCTGCAGCTGGCATGATGCGCCTAGTCTCAAATTGGAGGCATGTGAGCGTCGGGTACGCCTTAAAAAGAACACTTTAAAACGACCTGTCTAACAAGCAAAAGTAGATCAAGCAACGACATTTCAATATTTGGAGTCGACGCTACAATGTCTTGTCATTTTCTGCAGTTGATGAGTCGTCCGCATGCAAATCTTGCTATGTGCTGAATGCTTTGAGTGGCCGGAGTTAATGCCGAAGTTGTCAGTTAGCTTGGTAGGTTATGTTAATTCGATGTAATGTTAATGCAATTCGATGTAGACTTTGGGTCCACATGGTTCCTTACTACTCAGTTGATATATCGACGCTCATTAAAGGCGCATCCTGCGAAGCTATACAAGCACCCTCTGCAATTGCGCACGCGGTCCACAAAAGAGATCGGCGTCATTGTCTCCGCACAGGTACTTCTGTGGTTCAGGTACTTCTGTGGCACAGGTACTTCTGCGACTACTTACTGCCATTGCTAATCATGCAGGCAAATGGCTGAAACTTACTGGGGATAGACAGGATTTCAGCATTGTGCATGCTCCTGGAAGGACTAAACCAGATTCTTCACGTGACGGCAGCAATACAAGAAATCATCGCTAATCATTAAGCTATCATGAAACAAGATATTGATGACTACACTGGTCCCATGGCGCATTTAAACGTGCAGGAGAATGAGCGACCAACATTTTACTGTTTGAACCGTACCACATGCCCAGCGAAGTGCAGTAGGTGACGGAAAACAATCGCAACAAAAAAGGCTCCTCGAAAAAACTCATCATTTTGCAAATAGCATCACGAATACTGCTTTATCGCAAGAGATACGGCCCTATTCACTGTTGTGATGACTACACGAGAATAGTCAGGTTATTAGTGTGAAAAGCATCGTACCACCTTCCGACATAGGAAACACCGTGGACCGCCACCTCTGCCGAAGGATGACATCAACGTCATTTTGAGGCCACACAAGGATATCATCGTTAAATATCTCCTTGGATCGGAGCTCGTTATAGCAGTGATAGAGGCCTAGCAGAATAGTTTTAGAGGCAGCATTTTTCGCTGCCGATTCATCCCGGATCCAATATTTTAATATTATCCACACCACACGAACAAGTGGCGGAAGGCTGCGAGAAATTAGACAACTAAAATTCAGGGGGCAGCTTTACCCCTTTAATTGATATGTGGCAGACCTAGATGTTCTGCGAGGCATTGTTCACGGCTTCCCACTCGGAACAGCTCACGCGGAACTAATGGGAAATCTGCGGTTCCGCACTCAAGGTGTGAAGATTGAAAGAGCCCGCATGCTGGGCTCATAAAAATCGGTGATAGTTACTCAACGGGAAGGTGCTTCCAAGGTGTGTGTACTTTATTGGAGCCATAGTGGTCTGCTACAAATACAGACCCACAATCCAGGTTTGCAAAATATGTCGGTCAACGGATAATCGTACCAATGTGTGCCAAACACCCGATATCAGCGTGTGTTTCAACTGTGGGGTGCTCACCACGAGTGCTCACCGAAGTGTTCCATCAGTGGCGACGAACACGCGACGGGCGACCGTTTATGCAGAAAGAAGCTAAAGAACATCACCCCCTGTACTTCTCGAATCGAGCAGCGTCAACGAAAATCGGTGTGTATTAATTTGAAAAAAGACTCCCTGAAATAAAGCAACAGTGACCCCCACGATGGTTCAGCTTGGAACGGCAGGAATTGATGAGCAAAAGGAAGTCCCGTCAAGATCACGATCAAGACCCGCATCGAGGACATGCCATACCAAAGCCAACAAACCAGAGGACACTATTAGGAAACCAAACCTCAAGAACACCTGGTCCAATAAAAAGGACAGGGAGAACCCCCCCCCCCGTCTGTAACCGGAGCAGAACGAGCAGCTGCCAACCAACCAAACAATCAGGTAACGCCCAGTGCTCTACTAGCAGACAGTCAGCAATACAGAAAAATCGTAGATGATAACAAAAACTAATGAAAGAAAATGAACAGCTTAAGATTAAAATGGCGGCCGAGCGCAAAAAAATTCCAATTGGCAATCTCCTCATTGCAAAATAAGTTCGAAAACACAATTAAAATACTGCAGGCCTCAGGCCCGGCGGTCAGCCCTGAGGGGCACAAGACGGAAATACATCCCACCCAAGAAAGCAAACTGTATATAGGCGAGGGAAGAGGTGACGAACTTCTTGGCATCTCCACGCATAATCACAACCTTATCAAACATATCCAGAACCAAGTCCACGAAAATAGAAGTAGCATTGCGAATCTCCACTAACTTTTAACGAATTTTATGTAAGGCATAAAATCGCTCATTGCCGAGGAATTAAGACTCCAGAAGCAATATGTAAACAAGACTGTGGGAGACTTGCCGAAAGCAAATATTAAGAGCCCTCTTATGGACCCATTGTAACCCACAAACCATCAAATATGGGTCGGGACGACGCAGAGGCTCTCGTATATCATGGCTCAAACTAAATTGAAACGCGGGGAACAATCAGAAATTTGGCAACAGGATTGCCGCACTTTTAACAAGCACGCTGCTCTACATAAAAATTATATAAACGGTGCACCAATCCGATCAGATGCAGTATGCCAGCAGTAAATTGTCCCCAACGTGGTCAAGCGGCGAGAATATTACACACTGCTAAATTCAAGATATCCCCGCGCGGCCACCTTGGTCATCAGAACTATCGCGGCCAAAGCAGAGTAAATAGAAAATCTTCAAATAAACCACCAAATAATAAGCTTATTCCCTCTAAAATGAGGCATGGCAAAAACTATAATAGCAAATTTGCACAGTCCGCCCAAATAAACAGGAATGAAGATTTTAGCAAACTCATTGCGGATGCTAGGGTACTGAGACTCGGGCACCAAGGACCACCTCGTGGGGCTGGGAGATTTCAACGCTCCCAGCACCGCATGGGGCTACCCGAAAAACACACCCAAGGGAACGAGTTGCGAACACGCTGTATCCAGGCTGGCGCTGAGCTTGACCACGCTCCGCACCATGCCCACCGGGATCGGCAACAGCATGAGTAGAGACACGTTGCCGGAACTCACTTGCACACGCAACATCAGCAACGCCATCTGGACCAACCTAGGTAAAAATATAGGGAGTGGTCACTGTCTCATCAGCATTTTCTTATCGACTCCCAAACTATGCCGGGCGGCGGGGACAATGTTCGAACTACGTTACCCTCCACGCGCAATCGAACCGGAGTCCATGGGCGAATGATCCGATTTCGTTACAGCAGCACACGGGCAGGCATTGAAATAGATTACATGGACGGTGGAAACACCGGTGGTGGATAGGCACCCCCTGAGCCTGTGAGAAAGCAGGCGTAAGCTGCAAGAAAGGTGGCGAAAAGAACGTTTAACAGGAACCTTCTGAGCAGGTTCGCAGCTCGGGCAGGGGAAGCAAATTGATATGATAGTAAATTGGCAACTGAGGGGTGGTTTCACTTCTGCAGTTCGCTACAAGAAATACGGAGCACTACAAAAACCTGGGCCATTGTGACGAATATCTTAGACCTGGAAAAGTCCAAATCAGTGACCAGCAGAACATTGCAAAGGATCGCGGAGGAATTTCTAGGCCCGAATGAGGAATTAATAGAGGCTCTCAAGGAAATATATGTCGAAGCGAGCGCGATACAGCCAACCGGACAAAACATTTATACCTGTGTCTAAAATGGGAAGCTGGACTTCCGAATATCCACGGAGCAGGTTTTTGTGGCAGCCCAGGCACCCAAGAATACCACGTGGATACCCTTTCTGCCACAGTGAGTGGCTTTTCACCATTTTACGGACATTCCTGTACATCCGTTGGTGGCGTCTAAGAAGCACTTCGGAGACCACGCCTTGGCCTCCGGGGTGGCTCAGTGCCACTCGTCCGCTCCCATCATGGAATATCAAGTAGAGGGAGAAAATATTCTCCCGGAGGAAGTCACTCAAGAGCAGGGAGGGCCAACCGCAGGTGCTAGAAGAGCTGGCGCCAAATCGCGGGAAGCTAACCCGAACGCCATGGCAACGCCTTTGGCTCCCCATAGCTACAAGTCTAGCGGCGGAGCGCTGAAGACCAAGATTATTAGGGCAAGCCGAATGCCTGTTCTTCCCAAAGAAGGCACGAAGATCGTTATTAGACCAAGAGGTGGGCTGAATATTTCCAAAATTGGAGCGGCCACGGTGGCTGACGCAATACTTGCAGCCTCCGGCATCAGCCAGCACGAGCTCACACAAGACACTCTGTGCCCGAACTTATAGCAAAACATCATGGTGGCCACCACTCTCACACGGGAGAATGCCGATCGATATGCCCGCATCAAGCAAATCCGAATCACAGGCAAGATTCACGAACTCTGCGTGTACGAGACAGCCCCGCACTCCACGTGCAAGGGGGTCATACGTGGCATACCGCTATAAGACGACCCAGCGACGGTGGATGGCGAGATTGTTAACCAGAACAACCATCTTGCACTAGCAGCCAAGAGAATCGCTCAAACTGGGACCATCATCATCGCCTTTGACGGGCTGTGGGTACCGAATTTTTTCAGGTACGGAACGCTCCTGATGAAATGTTCCCTATATCGAAAGCAAGTGGACGTATGCCACGCCTTCGGAAGACTCGAGCATCGCGCCGATGTATGTCCAACACCGAGCGACGTCATCTGTCGGGGATGCAGCCTGCCAAATCCTGATGAGCAGCATCAATGCACCCCAAAATGCAAGATCTGCGGCGGTCCGCACCTTACAGCCGGTAAAGAGTGTGCGCATAGATTCAAGACGCCGTACACCGTTCGCCGACGACGCTTCGAGCGTGCCAGGCAGCAAGAGGAGCTCCCCACGCCGTCGATCGTTCGATCCTCCGATCCGCAAGCCTCATCCAGCACCAACCTTAGGGACAGAAGACGCTTGCGCTCGAGAAGCCGCTCTACAAGCCGACGGGGCTCCAGAAGTCGCTCTACCTCGAGATCGCGACACACATCGCCTTCTCCAGCGCGCTCCAGCTCCAGAAGCTGCTCCAAGTCCCGTACTGGGAGCGACTCATCCAACAGCTCACGTTCGAAGACCCCCAACGGCGGTAAAGGCAAGTCCTCTCTAACGTGGGCCGATAGTGCCATGGCAGCCAAACGCAGGCGTCCAACTCTCAAGACTCGCACGACCTGCGTCTCACGAATGAGCTCGAAGAACTTAGGCGTGCCAATGATAGTCTTAGGAAGGAAAACGCTCTGTTCAAGCAGGAAATCAGTCGGCTAGCCGCCGAGATGGCAGAAATACGAAGATTGGCGCTCACACAGCCAGCTTCTCAGCCTGCCGCACGCTCTTCGACCATGGCCACAGTGGAGGCCCCTCCCAAGACGGTTACAGTGAAGCGGCGTGCCCTGGATGACTCAAGGGGAGACGAGATGGTAGAACTCCTGTCTGATCTCAAGAACGCCATCTCCAACATACAGACAGGTCTCTCTCACGTACAAGAAATGATCGCGCACCCTCAGCTGGGCCTGGTCGCCCTCAGCGCTAGAATACTTAGGCTGGAGGGGACCAGCCACGGATCTTTGCCGAGCACATCTACAGCACAATCCCAAAGCTGCACAGGGCCATTTGCCTCACCGACGGAGGGTGCCATTATGAATGCGGCACTTTCGCAATCCATTCCCAAGCCCAAATATGGATAACAGAACTAACATTATAACAATGTGGCAGTGGAATTGCGCAGGGTTCGTCAGCAAATGGACGACCCTGCGACAATACCTAAAAAACGTAAAGGACAAACCCCATGTAATCGCCTTGCAAGAAACGATCCCATCATCAGCTATCAAGCTCCCCAGTTTCCTTACGGTGGCTTCCACTGAAGCAGGAAGGGGGGTCGCCATCCTGGTCAGTAAAAAGTTCACGTGCCTTCTGCGAGACCTTGGTCCTGCGGACAATGGGATCGAGTACGTCATGGCAGAACTTCTTGTCGACCCCCCTACACAGTGCTTAAGAAGAAACAGTATCTTCATACTTAATGTTTAGTGCAGACCCAGCGTTCACAGAGCCAGGCCTGGTGGTATTCTCAAGAATGCCATGCATTTGGCCGGCTGTCAGCCTCTAGTCGTCATAGGGGATTTTAATGCCCAGCATCAGGCGTGGGGCTATTGTACCAATACGAAGAAGGGTAGAGACATATGGGACGCAGCAACGGAGGAAGATCTTACGCTGATAACCGGTAAAGACTTTCCAACCAGGAGAGGGAACTAGGTGTGCCGAGATACGACTTCGGATCTTACCTTTGTCAAGAACGTAGAAAACGTCAAGTGGACCAACACAGCCATGGACCTCCGCAGCGATCATTGCATCATCGAAGCGGTGATCAAGTCTGCCCGTAACAAAACGAGGACCTTTAGGTTCACTGAGTTCCGAGCCAACCGCTCCTAGCGCTTCCTTAACGATGATATGGACCTAGACTCTTGGTGCGACGAGATAAAGAAGGATGCGGCTAGAGCCACCAAGGAGGTGGCAACCGATCTGGAGGTGAACAGAATGGACAGTAGGCTGGTGCATCTATTGGAAGCCAAGGAGGCACTGCTCACGAGATGGAAGACTCAGCGCCATAACAGAAGACAACGCAAGAAAATTTCCGATATAAACAAGATGATAGAGGCTCATTGCAAGGTGCTATGCAAGCAGCAATAGGACGAGCTGTTGCGACTCGGTGGAGGGCCAGCTAAAGAACGGTAAAAGCTGGGGTCTCCTTAGGCACCTGCTGCACGATGGCAACACCAAGTCCAACCAGACGAGAGCTTTGCCGAAAGCTGTCCATTTGGCCACCGACTCGACTCTAGATGAGGCAGTCACGGAGCACCTCATAGACAAGTACCTGGCGGCCACGGACGATTCGGTGCTCCCCCCCGCAGTTTCCCGAGTACGAAGGGCGTGACGTACCATCTATGGACGAGGGTTTTACCGTGACTGAGGTCAAGCGAGTTCTCGCATCCCTCAACGGCAGATCTGCCCCTGGGCCTGACGAGATCACCAACAAAATGCTCAAGCATCTCGACGACGCCTCAATCGAGTTTCTTACGCGCTAGATGAATGATATCTGGTGCAGCGGCCTCATTCCCAAGAGCTGGAAAGCAGCCTACACAGTACTCATACCGAAGCCGGGTAAGGCGCCGAGCATCGACAATTTATGGCCCATCTCCCTGACGTCGTGTGTTGGAAAGATGGCCGAGTACGCCATGCTTAACCGCCTCACTGACCATCTCGAGTCTAACGAATGCTATACACACAACATGATTGGCTTTCGGTCGGGGCTTTCGACTCAGGACGCCATGAGACTGATCAAGCACCAGATCATTGACTCTACCTCCGCCGACACTAAGGCAATTCTCGGCTTAGATCTGGAAAAGGCTTTTGACAACATATCGCACGCCTTTATTCTCAACATCCTGACAGAGTGTAACGTCGGCAAACGGGCGTACAATTTCGTGCGCTCTTTCCTTTCCTCAAGGTCCACTAGACTCAAGATTGACGAGTTTTTGACCCACGAAATCCAGCTTAGGCCAAAGGGAACACCTCACGGGGCGGTGGTCTCCCCGTCGCTGTTCAACATCTGCCTTATCAACCTGTCGAGAGCCTTGAACAAAATCCCGAACATTAACCACACGATCTACGCGGATGACATCACCATCTGGTGCTCTAGTGGATGTGAATGGCAGGTCGAGGGTGCTTTGCAAGAGGCCATCGATGTGACGGAGCGGTATCTTATCCCCACCGGGCTTAGGTGCTCGCCCGCTAAATCCGAGCTCTTGCTTTAGAAGAGGCCCAGAGGCGGTTCACACCGGTCCTGGAAGCCAGCAACAGAGAGCCACATTACATTATTCACCGGTAAGGGCTCTCCAGTACCGCGGGTAGACACTATCAGGGTCCTAGGAATGTTTATCGAGTCGAACGGGGCCAATGGAGCCGTCCTCAAACGCATTTGTTCCAAGACCGAAAGCGCCCTCGGCCTGATCCGAAGAATTGCCAACAGGTACCGGGGAATCAAGGTAGACAATCTGATCCGGATTATCCACGCCTTCGTGCTAGGCCACCTCGCTTATTCAGGGGCTATGCACAACTGGCTCCTCAATTTGGGAATTCACAACACGTTCGAAGAAATTGTTGAAGCCCAAGAATTTTCCCAGTTTCTCAGACTCTCCGGTACCCCAGCGGGCCGGGCCATACTTGGCAAGCTGGGACGTAACCCCACGGTCGTCAGTCTCGACGCTGCGAAGCTGCCCAGCGATGTAAGGTCCAAGATTTACATACGCCGGATGTCACGAAATATGCATCCCACCTACAACGAAGGACGAAGACGAGCCAGGGGTAAAGCTCTGCTCGCCAGTGCCCGCTTGAACAAGGACCGAACATGCTTCGCAGACGCTGCTTCGTACGTTCAAGAAGAGGCCTTCTCCTCAGTGGTCATCGACTGTGATTCTAAAATCCTTAGCTGCGCTACCGTCCACACTTCTAATTCTAGCGTTGCAGAGCAGGTTGCTATTGCTCTTGCATTGACGGACAGTGTACGTGACACGATTTATTCGGATTCGAAGGCCGCTGTCAGGGCCTTTCATATGGAAATGGTGGCTCCCCAGGCCCTACGTATCATCCAAAGTGCTAGACATGAAACACCACGCTTTGGCGTGGTTCCCTGCGCACCTTGGAACCATTGAGGCTGCCTCGATCAACCCCAACGAGGAGGCGCACTCGGCTGCACGAGGTTTGACTGACCGTGCGCTGGGCAACGCGTCCTCTCCTGGGTGACCCGAGCCTCTCTGCTCGTACAACGAAATCTGCAAATATAATGATGTGTCAAGAAGACTCCTACCTTCGCCGCACTCCTCACATTGCAGGGCCCAGGCGGTCACTCTCAGGCTTCTGCAAACAATCACTTATCCGAGCCCCGCTGCGCTGCACACAATGTACCCCGAACGGTTCCCAAGCCCGGACTGCCCTCTGTGTGGTGATTATGCGGACTTCGAACTTGTCCTGTGGGGCTGCGCCTCTGCCGGTCCCTCTTTCACTCAAGAGGAAATGATGAAGCTAAGTAGGGCCCAGGATCAGACCTCTCAAATCCTGGCAGTCCAGAGGGCTCGCGAGAGGGCCGTCAGGTTTCACCTGATGGTCCCCGAGTGGGCCTAGCCAGGTGAGGTGGAGCTCGCTTACGTCTATAGTGGACCAAATAAAGTTGTTTCACTCACTCACTCACTCCTGGCACCGATTAGATTACCAGGGCTGTGCTTACAAAACAACGCTAAAGTCATAGAAGCTATGGCAAGGCAATTTAATGAAAACTATGGTCTTAAGGGAGAGATCCCCAAAGAGTGAAAAACTGCAAAATTATTACAATTAAAAAACCCGGAAAGAAGCCATCCCTGCAGGCGCTCAGGCATAGTTCACTGATGTCCTGCATGGGAAAGCTCTTCCAACGGGTGATACACACTAGGCTTAAAAATTTCATTGAATACTGGGGCTTGTTCCCGGCCACCATGTTGGGCTTCCGGAACAGCCTTTGGGCACAAGACGTGTTCCTGCTGCTACAGGAAGAGGTACTCAAAGGCGTACCCAAGGGTGGCGAGCACCTACTGCTAGCTCTTAACCTGAAGGGCGCCTTTGGCAACATACCACATGAAGTGATACTATCCGAGCTTCCTATTTTTACGTAGAAAGACGCAGACGTGAAGCTATATGCAAGTATATATAGAAGGAAATACGCCATACTTGTCCTAGAGGCAACAGCCCGCGCTAGCCTCTAATCGTCGTCGTCCTCTTCACACTGCTCGCCTCTTCGTCATCGCAAATACTGCTCCGTAGCACCGCCCCCGGCGGCAAAAGCGCCGTCCCGGAGTGACTAAAGGCCAGACTCGGAAGCAGTGTAGTAGGCCTTGAGCCTGCTGACGCGCACGACATCGCTAGATGCCAGAGTAAAGGACGAGGTTCAACTCACAGGAGCAATTTCGCACGCCACAGGCGTCACCTTGCACAGCACGTGGTAGGGCCCTGAATATCGCGAAAGGAGCTTCCCTGAAAGTCCGACGTGACGAGAGGGCGACCACAGGAGCACGAGCGCAGCAGGCGAAAACTGTACGTCATGGTGGCGGGCGTTGAACTGACGCTGTTGAGTTGTTTGAGAGGCCGACAGCCGAGTACGGGCAAGCTGGCGTGCATGGTCGGCCAGGGCGATGGCGTCCCGCGCATACTCGCTAGTTGAGATTGCAGGAGGAAGTGCGGTGTCAAGGGGCAAGGTCGGTTCGCCACAGTACAGTAGATAAAATGGAGAAAATCCAGCGGTGTCGTGCCGGGAAGAATTATACGCAAATGTGACTTAAGGAAGAACAATGTCCCAGTCGTGGTGTTCCTTGGAAACGTCCTTCGACAGCATATCGGTAAGAGCACGGTTTAACCGCTCAGTCACGCCATTGCTTTCAGGATGGTATGAGGTAGTCAGGTTGTGTTGAATGGAGCAGGAACGCACAATGTCGGCGATAACTTTCGAGAGGTAGTTACGACCACGGTCAGTAAGCAGCTTTCGCGGGGCGCCATGAAGCAAGATAACGTCATGCAAGAGAAAGTCCGCTACGTCAGAGACGCAAGTGCTAGCGAGAGCGCGCGTGATAGCGCATCGGGTGGGGTAACCAGTTGCGACGGCTACCCATTTGTTCCCAGAGGATGACGTGGGAAAGGGGCCGAGGAGGTCTAATCCTACACGAAAGAACGGTTCCACAGGGACGGGTGATAGGCTGGAGATGACCGGAAGGTATCACGTGAGTTATTTTCCGACGCTGGCAGGGATGACAGGGAGCAACATATCGTCGGAAGGAGCCAGCGAGACCACGTCAGTAGAAGCGGCGGCGGACGCCGTCGTACGTGCTGATTACCCCAAGATGTCCTGCAGTGGGCGTGTCATGCATCTCAAAGAGCACAGTGTGTGGTAGATATTTTGGCACGACAAGAAGATCAGATCCGTCAGGCAGGAAGTTCCTTCGGTAGAGAATGCCGCCTTGGAGGATATATCGGGGAACGAATGGGTCGGTAGGTGTAGAGCACAGACGCTCGATTAATGCTCGCAGCGATAGGTCTCGGTACTGCTCATCGGCGATGTTAGCGAAGGCAGACACAGAGAAAATGCCGTTGGCGGTACTACTGTCAGCGTGGTCAGGCTAGTCTGTCGGGTAGCCAGACAGGCAGTCAGCGTAATTGGGTAGTCAGCAAATTTGTAGGTGACAGAATAGGAATATTCTTGAAGGGCGTAAGGCCCAGCGACCAAGTCTTCCTGTAGGATCTTTCAGTGAGCATAACCAGTAAAGCGCGCGGTGGTCTGTGACAAAGGAAAATGGTCGGCCATATAAGTATGCGCGGAACTGTCTCCTCTCCAGTGTCATCCGAAAATTGACAGCACAGCACTGGGACAATCCGGATAATCGCCACAGACGACTCCAGAGATTGGACCCTGCCATGACTTTTAGGCTACCACCGAAACTTGCCAGTCTTCTGTGCCAGTCTTCTGCACAGACTAAGGCTGGGGGTAGCGTTTACGCGCGGATACGTGCACCTCATGCGACGCACCGAGTCTCCACACTGTGAGGTGTGCAATGTGACTGAGACTATAAGTCATGTGCTTTGTGACTGCCCTAAGTACGTGGAAGAGCGTGAAAGGCTGGACAACGACCTTACGTGTCTCGACAGCGCGCCGTTGTCGGAGGACGTTATTTTAGGCCCTTGGCCAAATCCTCAATCGAGTTTCAAGGCCATTCAGGCATTACTGAACTTTTTAAAAACAACGGGCTTGGATTGCAGACTTTGAGCATGCCAAATTGCTTGCGATATGTTCTACTCCTTCCTTCTATCGTCATCGTCACCCATCATGCACCTCTTCCCTCTTTCTTTCCCTCTTCTCCTTCCCCCAATGCCGAGTAGCTGGCTAGAGGAATATACCTCAGGCCGACCTCTCAGCATTTCATATCATTAAACTTCTCTCTCTCTGTCTGCGCAACCACTCAAAGTAGGGCCAGACACTCACCCTCAGTGATGGAATAGCTGCGCTCCGAGGGTGAGAGGACCCTGCAGGCGTAAGAGATAACGCGGTCGTTGCCGCGCGGTGTTGTGCCAATACTGCGCCAATTCCGCGACCGCTGGTACCAGTACGTACTTCGGTAGGCACAGAAGTATCAAAATGGGCCAGAGCGGGAGGGGTTGTGAGGAGGTCGATTAGATGCGAAAATGCAGAGTCCTCGTTCTCGCCCCACTGGAAAGGGACGTCTTTCTTCAAAAGCTCGGTTAGCGGTCATGCTATGGCCTCGAAATTTTTCACGGAACGGCGTAAATATGAAGAAAGGCCGATGAAGCTGGCACATCCTTGACACACTTCGGAACAGGGAAGTGCGTAACAGCATGTATCTTGCCTGGATGCGTTTACACTCCGTTAGCGTCAACGAGACATCCAAGGACGTTAATCTGGCGATGGTCGAATTGGCACTTCGATGGGTTGAGTTGCAGACAGGCTCGACGAAAAACGTCCAGGACTGTTGAGAGGCGCTGGAGGTGTGTAGCGAACGTTGGGGAGAATACTATAACATAGTCGAAGTAGCGCAGGGACATGCACCATTTGAAACCGTGAAGAAGGGAGTCCATCATGCGTTGAAAAGTTGCAGGAGCGTTACATAGACAGAATGGCATCACTTTGAATTAATAAAGACCGTCGGGTGCTAAAAAAGCAGTCTTCTCGCGGTCTAGATCGTCCTCGGCAATCTACCAGTAGCCGGAGCGAAGTTCAATAGAGGAGAAATAGCGAGCACCGTGGAGGCAGTCAAGGGCGTCATCAATCCGAGGTAGGGGATTCACGTCCTTTCTGGTAACCCTGATAACGTGTCGATAATTCACGCAAAAGCGCATAAGCCATTCTTCTTTTTTTACCAGTACAACAGGTGACACCCATGGACTACATGACGGTTCAATAATATTCTTGGCAAGCATTACACAAACTTTTGCTTGAATAACTTGACGCTCAGCCGGTTACACGCGATACGGGCGGCGATGAATAAGAGGGGCATCACCGGTATTAATGCGATGTTTAGCAGCTGTAGCTAAAGGACGATCGTTAAAGTAAAAAATATCGTGGTAGGAAAACAGGGTGCGGTAGAGCTCACGAGCGTGCTCGCACAGCATGTCGGGCGCAATCATTTTCTGGAAGTCGGCGATGGTATAAGTTGATGACTGCGATTGTAGAGGATTTTCGGCTGCACTGTCGTCTACTGCAATAGATGCTACTCAGTGATCCTCGAATCAGCAAAGCTGGGCCAGAGACAACCCACGCGGCAGCACTTGTGTCGTCAAGCCAAAATTGACCACTGGCAGGCAGAAGCGATTCGTCGTAATAGATAAAACTGTATGAAGTGCTATGATCAAGTGCGAGAGGACCTGGGATCGACACCCCGCACCTCCACCAGAGATGTTACGTAGGAAGGCGCAGAATAAAAGCTATATACAAGTATATTTACAAGAAAATACGGCGCACTTAGCAAAGAGGCCACAGCCCGCGCTAGCCGCTAATTGTAGTCGTCGTCTTCACACTTCTCAGCTCTTCGTCATCGCAAATACTGTTCGGTAGCAATATAATCGGCTGTGGAGAAAATGTCTTTATTACATTAGAGCATTCCTCACGGGGAGGGAGGCTACAATAGGAATACCGCATGTCAAATCCGATTCGTTTCCAATGCCAAACAAAGGTACGCCTCAGGGATCGATCATCTCTCCTCTACTACTTAGCATCGCCATGTGTCGACTAGCGCGGGCCCTAGACGGTGACCCGCTACTGGGTTATACTATCTATGCGAACGACATCACCATTTGGGCCTCGCGCGGGTTCCTAGGAAAGAAGGAGCGAGCCCTCCAAGAGGCGGCCACTGCAGTTGAAGATTTTGCCAGGGTCAGCAGCCCCAGCTGTGCTCCCCGAAAAATCGGAGATAATTCGCATCCACGGGAAACGATATAGAAGTAATGGGAACATATAAATTGACATCGAAAATCAGCAAATCAAAGAAGTCGCTGTTGCCCGAATCTTGGGATTCTGGGTTCAGAGCAACGGCAGGGCCGGCCACACCATCAATTTACTTAAGTCTGCAACAAAACAAGTGGCAAGGATGATTCAAATAATCACCTTGCACAACCAAGGCATGAAAGAAAGTGACACTTTCCTTTTAGTATAGCATCGTAATCAGCAAACTAAGATACAGCCTCCCTTTTTACATGTAATAAAACAGAGATACGTAAATATGACAACGTAGCCATCCTTGTTTATTCTCACTTCTTCCTCTCCTCCCCTCACCTTTCCTCTTCTTCTCCCTTACACTCCCCATCTTTCAAGCCTCACCCCTCCTGCGGTGATACGGAAGGACGTTGCTTACAGCTGTCCACTGTTCATATACCCAACAGTCTTGAGTACGCCTTTCTGCGCACATGTTTTCGCCACCTAGAACGGACCAAGAATTTTTACGTCGGTTCCTGGTATTCCCTTTCGCACAATCACAAAGTCGTTTAACTTGATATCAAGTATATGTCCCCGATGCCTCTTCTCGAACTGGCGCTTCATCACTTCGCGATACCTGCTGCGCTCCTCAGTGGTTTTGATTCTTTCAGTAGCTGAAGTTTGTCGGAAATTCAAAGCTCCTGGTCGATGGTCAGTTTCGGCACTTCACCATACGTGGCAAAATGGGGGCAACATCCAAGGCTTGTGGTATGTGTCCGGTTATGGTGTGCAACGACTGCTTCTAGGCAGCACTTTCATCCTCCTCGGAAATTTGGGTACATGGACATAAACTGCTTTATATCACGGATAACTCTCTCTGCCAATCCACTGGCTTCGGGGTCAGCAGTGCCGAGGCACCACCCCGCGACTATCTGCCCACTGCTAAAACTTCTTCCTATGAATGCGCGCCCGTCGTCAGAGACTACGACTTTCAAATTGGAAAACATTGCTCGGTCAAGAAGCGCGACAACACTATATGTATCTTCTTTTCCAGGGCGTGCAGCTTCCATTCTTGTGCATTGGTCAATTGTAACCAGAAATGACTGTGTTTAGCGCGCACCTACGCCCTTCTTTTTCCACTTGGCAAAGTCCACATGCACTACTACAAGAGGTGCGGCTGAGCGACGCGGTAATACCAGCTCGTCGGGCCGGGGCCGGTACTTTGTCTTATTGACCTCACACAAGTGACATGACCGAACATATTTGTCTGTGTCTCCACATTCTTCCCTGTGAACCTTCGTAGAAGTTTATTATAGGTTCGCCAGAAACCATCACGACCACTAGAGTCGGGAGTGTCATGTTACATGTGGAGCACTTTAGGAACGAGAGTCTCCGGCACCACGAAGCTTCCATTGGAAAACTGTAGATTTTCGCATCCTTCCCATAGTTTCGTCATGTTTAACACTTCATGTGTAACTTCGACCACCAGTCTAGATAACGCATCTGCATCCGTCAAGCCGCTGCCTACCCGGTGGATAACCTCAAAATCATACTGCTGCAGTTCGCTTATCCAGCGCGCCAGCTTTGCTCTTGGCTCCGACTGACTGAGGAGATAGGTCAGAGCGTGATGGTCCGTATACAGTTTGAACGTTCTGTCGTCTATGCACGATCTAAAGTATCACACTGCCATGAGGACAGCAAGGGCGTCCTTCGCCGTCGTAGAGTAGTTGAGCTGCGAAGTGTTAAAGCTGCAGGAACAGTACCCTACGACACGAAGTTGTCGATTTAGTGAAGAACTGCAGGCCCTCTCATACAGCACTGCCCCTGTACCACAATTTGACGCGTCTGTATTCATTACAAACGGCAGGCTCAAGTCAGGTAGAGTTAGTACTGGGTCAGACGAAATGCGGCGCCCTAGTTCTTGATAGGCTACTTCACAATCACCCAACTGTATAAAAGGGACATCCTTTTTTTCAATGCGGTCAGGCACTTTGTCATCTTTGCAAAGTCCTTGATGAAAGCCCTGAAGTGGCCTGCTAGTCCAAGGAATACTTCCAGCGAATCAAGATCGTGCGGCTTCTTAAGTGTGGAAATCCGATGTGCAGAGGCTTGCTTGGTACTTTTGGTAGCACCGTTGAACACTCTACCGAGGAAAAGGACCTTGGGCTGAAATAAATTACTCTTTTTTTCGTTTATTTTCAGATCGGCATTGCTGAGTGCTTGTAAGACTTTCGCCAGGTGTTCGGTGTGCTTCTGCTCAGAACTAGAATACACAATGATGTCATCAATGTAGACATTGCAAAAAATTACCATATATGGCTTTAGAACATTGTTCATCATCTTCTGGAAACATGCGGGTGAGTTCTTTCAGCCAAAAGGTAGCCTGTTATCTTCGTATATGTCGAATGGTGTCATGAAGGCGGAAAACCTTTTAGTCTCCTCCGACAGTGCCACTTGCCAGAAGCTTTTGCACAAGTCTAAGCGAGAAAATATCTTACAGCCCCTGGTTTCATTGATGATTTCATCGATAAGTGGCATTGGAAAGGGAACTAAGTCAGTCTGTTTGTTGACTTGCCTGTAATCAGCACAGAGAAGAAATGTTCAATCTCCTTTAGGAGCAATAGCGATCGGAGAAACGAAGGCAGGGGTTGATGGGTGGATTACACCGGCGTCGAGCATCTTCTGTATTTCTTCCTGCAACCAATGTTTCTTCTCTCGCGACATATTGTAAGTCTTGCGTTTAACTACAGTCTTGTCGCGAAGTTCAAATGGTACTACAAATTTTGATGTAGCCTTCGGATAGCCCCCGACGCATATTAGCTCTGGATACAGCTTGATAACGTCCTCTGCTGTAATGGGCCTCGTTGATGTTCAGCAAGTGAAACCGAAAACATTTGGTGGTCATCTCGAGTAGTGACTTCTCCATCCCAGTAGAGGTTAAGTCGTAGCTGTTGCATGACTGGGCGAGACAAGAGCAGCGGAAATTTTACTCCATTGAGTACGACAGCAATAGTTGAGGTGCTTTCTTCCTTTATACGTGATCAACACTTCCGCCCACTCATTATACGTCTGTTCTTTGCCGTCGTAACTATACGCTATCAGAGGATAATGTTCCACGATGCTTAGGTCCGGAATTTAGCTCTTGTTTACATCTGTTATCCAAGCTCCACTATCTACTAAAGCCTTGACGTCCCTCCCATTTAATAGCACAGAAATCTACACAAGCTTGGCACGATCGGTAAGAAAGATGGTCTCTTTAAATGAGAGGGGGTCACCCCCTATATCAACTTGGTCCCGTTTTTACACCCCAGTGTTTTATATTCATTGGATGAAGTACTGTAGCCGTTAGAAGCACTCACCTGATGCTACAAAGTGCATAAATATTTCATATTTGTAAGCAAGTCACCAACAATATTTGGAGTTCGTCATTGTAAGTCTTACTGCATGCTCTTCTCCAATCCTAATATAAGCAAAGGTACGAGCGACGAGTCCGATAACGTGGAGTCAGCATTATGTAGCAGCCTTCTCGTCTCAAAAAGTATTCTACCAGAGTGCCCGAATTATAATTGAAGGCTATAGTGCTGTCCCAGCTCTGGGGCTTATTCTCGGAGATAGACATTAACAACTGTCTCTCCACTCAGCCCACGACCGGTGCACTCATTGCGTGATTCTCAAGTCATGCCAGGTTTTTGCTATGCCTCCTAGGTACCAGCGCATATTTTATAACCTTGTCAAGGTCATGTCGCCAACCATTTTGGTCGCACGCGTACTCCTAAAACTCAGCCAAGCCTGCGCTTTGCAGGTGACGAACCGTCGTAAACATCCGGTTTTACCGGTTCCAACGACGGGCTCCGAGAATGCTGGAGGAAGTTTTTCGTCACGAGCTCTAGTATTTGTTGCTGGTTTTCACTGTTTATCTGCTCTAGTTCCATTATACGATGAAAAATGTCTTGCGCTCTCTCGTATATTCGGCATTGTTCACTCATGCTGGTCGTACACGGTTACGTTGCACCACCGTTGACCCTCAACAGCAAACCGTCCTCCGTGGAAAAGGCTTGCCACGCTCGTGTGTCTATTTCCGTCCACGCATATTTCTATAACGTCCAAGCAAATGGTGCTCAGTGAAACGAAGCGGATGAGGTGCACAACACAGGTTCGACTCCTGTGGTCTGCACCAAATTCATAATAAAACTGAGATACGTCAATTAGACGAGGTAGCCATCCTTGTTTATTCTCACTTCTTCTTCCTCCCCTCCCCACACTTTTCCTCTTCTTCTCCCTTACATCACACACTACACAAAAAGGAGGAGGAGCTGGTTGACTCTATTGTCAGAGGCGCCTACAAAGTGGCCTTGCGCTTACCGGGAGGCACCCTGACAGACAAGTTTCTTGGTCTTGGTGTATACAAACACGCCGAGCTCAAGGCGGCAACTTTAATTTCACAAAGCCAGACACAAAGCCAGGCAAGATCGGGCAGAGACACAATGGTGAGGACATCCCCCAATACTTTGACGAGGTACTAGTAGATATTCCCGGGGCAGTTCGAAGTAAGGTCTCAGTCGCTCCTGTCCTGAGAAATATGCACAAAGACAGAAACAAAAAGAGAAGAGAAAAGAGGGTGAAATGGTTAGGGAAACTAGTCTGAAACAATGAAAATAATGACGCCTCTCAGTACAACTGCAAGCGTGCGGTAGCCAAGATCATAGGCAATGACACGACTAACCTAATCTCAAGCGCCTCACTCATCACGTACTGTACTACGAAGGAAATATGCTTCCCCATCGCCTTGGCAATCCAGGATCGGCAACGGACGGGGCAGTCGTACAACACCATCATCTCAGACCTTCCGGAGGCATGCCGCATCTTTATGAACGGCCGTCTCCATTTCAAGGTTACCAACCTCCTTGGAAAGGAACTCATAAATGTATACAGGCTAGTCAGGAGCCCGGAACACGCGGGACTGGAGGGGAGTTAGATAGCTGCGCTCTAGCTCGAGAGACGATAAACGGAGCGGAGCAACCATTGCCTTCCCATTCACAACCCGCCACTTCACAGGAAAGCCGTCGAAAGGAGCAGGATAACGATCCGGCACGTAGACAACGCGCGATATTCTTGCTCACCAGTACGGCACGCGGCAAAGATACGGCGCCCCCTACATATCTTGGCAAGGGGAAGACGCAATACATCTTCGCAACATTCGAACGGAGGTCTAACCAAATTTATTAGGTTTGAGCAAAATTTTCCCACCGACGTATGCGCGTGCTTGTCAGTGGGGTAGCGACTCGTCACCGTCTTTGTACCACAGCACATGGGGATGCCAAAATAGACCACCGCGTTTAAATGCCCACTTAGTTAGGTATAATCTAAGTAACATGCTGGAACAATGGGAGGCTCAACTCGCCAGCTCAGAACCGAAGGTGCAAAAGGCTCTTCTGGGTCCATTTCGGCTAGCAGCAGCAGCCAGTGGCGTCCTGGACTTGGGGCGCCACCCACCAAGCTCGTAATCCCCTATCCCCCTTTCCCCAGTTCTATAAAGTTATTCTCTCTCTCTCTCGCTCTCACCAATCGCGGGAGGTATTTCCTCTCACGAGGGGTAGATGACCTCCTTCATGCCTGCTCCATTGAAGCTAAGCTCACCAACACTAATCATCCACAGACGATTGGACTAACGGAGTGGCTGAACCGAACACTAACTCAGATGCTGGCCATGTATGTTTCACCCGATAACATGGTTGGAACCACATGTTGCCATTTGTTACGTTCGCGTAGGATTCGCCACGGCATGACAGCGTAGAATATTCCCCTTGTTATTTACTGTTTGGCCAACGTGCTGCACTGCCATTGGGTACCCTCCTTCCATCGGCTCCTAATACTGTTTTATTGCGAAAGCAATACCGCTCGCACTTGCGGCCCATCGGTGGTTGTGGCGCCTCCTTACACAGCTGCGCGTCACGTGACCGTGTGACGTCACGCCAGACCGAGAGACGGGGCCCCAGCTCGCGGCATCGATGGTGGAGGCGAAGCCTTGCGCGCCGCTGCTGCGGTGCTACCCAGAGAGGGCGCTCGCTGGTGTGACGTGACGCTAGGATGATAAATGGGGCTGTGGCTATGGTGTTAGGCTGCTGAGCACAAGGTCGCGGGATCGAATCCCGGCCACGGCGGCCGGATTTCGATGGGGGCAAATTGCGAACACACCCGTGTACTTAGATTTAGGTGCACGTTAAAGAAGCCCAGGTGGTCGAAATTTCCGGAGTCCTCCACTACGGCGTGCCTCAGAATCAGAAAGTGTTTTTGGCACGTAAAACCCCATAATTAAAAGTAAAACCCCAGATCATGTTGTAACTGAGCCTCGCAGTGGTAGGCGTGCTGCCTTGCGCTATGTCGGATGATGTATAGCCATAAGTTTAACAAAGGGCAACCATGTCCTCACCATCAGCCGAACCAAGGCTCAGCCAAGGGTATTGCTTTCGCAATCCTCCAGGCTTAACCAAGCTAAGCCTTCAGCCATTTTTTTCGATTGATATCACGATCGCTACGCAAACAAAACGCCAATGGCAGACGAAGCTTAAGGGGACAGGGTAGGTACTATTCTTGCCATGCATTTTAGGCTGACCCTTTTTTCTCATGATCTGCTGGGGTTAGAACATTAACCTTGGTGGCATTGTAATCAGCAAACTCAGGTAGCGTTATGGAACTAGGATTATTTTTTAAAAGATTAGTATTTTTTCTTTTCTTTACTGCACCCACCAAATTTTAGAGCCAAGATCTGCAGTACATAGCCTGTAAGTAAAAATCCCCTACAATAATATTTATAATCCTAGTTCAGTAGACTGTCTGTAATGTATGCTCAATATCTGGAAAATATCTCCCTAGCGCTTGTAGTTTCTGAAAAAACGGGCCACATGCAGCAAAATTTGGTGTTTCGAAATAATTGGCTTTGAAGTGGAAGAAAGAGCTTTATTGCAATATAGGACTATACAAAAACATTCTGACGCATTTTTTCAATGGCCACCAGCCTGGTAGTCCCCTCCATCACCAACACTTTTCTGGGCTAGCTGCCTTGTTTTCCGGGCCTCCTTAGTGACCAGTCGTGTAGCCCTCTCTGCAAGGTACAGTCGCCGCCGGTCAGCTTCGCGCAACCACTGGACTGTGAACCGTCCTGGAGAAACTCCGAATGACCTCAAAATGTCTGCTCGAGCAATGCTGCCGTCATTAAAAGTTAGCGCAGCATCCATTGTCGCTATTTTCAGTGTCTTGACACCAAGAAAGACATTCTTCGGAGCACGCTCCCATACAACGTTGTTCAACGCCTCATTCGCGTTCTGAGTTTTTCCATGGAGACATTTCTGGAGAAGCCCAGGCTTTGAGAGCTGCTGAAACACCGGCTTCACTGCCTCAAGGACCGGTGCCGGGAGGGAATCCTTGTGGGTGTAAGGTTCGCCATTCATCTCGCTCTTGTTGAATCGGCACCTCGTGTCGGGAGCCTTTGGACACAGGCCATGGGAAGAATGGGCATCAGTGGACGCCATATGAATATAGGTGGCCCATACGGTCTTCCGCATGTCGTCCAAGCTCCCAACATTGTCTCCTAATGGCCAAGCCATAATATGCCTGTAGTTTGTTGATCACTGTGTCAGTCAAGCGTCCCCGGCCAGAAATAACTTTTCCGTCGGGCAGCTTATTTCCTTTGTTTTCATTTTTGAGTCTTCGCAACCGGGTCCCCATCCTTTTTTGGACGTGGCCAACACACTCTAGCTTTGAAACGTCAACATGATCTAAATATGGCTTTGCTGCTTGCACAGCAAGGAAACCTTTGCTGTCCATACTTCCTAATACTTAGTGTATCGAACCCCGTGTAGTTGTTTGCTCCTTTGAAATATATGCAAAGCTCCTTCGGTCTCCATTCCTCCGCTTGAACCTTCATAGATCCGTTGGTAATGATGCGTGTCTAGGTAGGCACGAGAGGTGGCTTTCGACACACACATTGCGAAATGTTTCGTAATTACTTCCACATCAATGACCTTGCCAGAATCAACACTGGTTGCGGACACTATGCCATTATTTGAGGCGTGCCCCCGCTTCTGCCAGCTTCCGTCAGGAGCAATGGCGATATCAATATCTCCGTCATTGAGGTCCGTTGCTTTAGCTGCGCATTCCATTGATCTTTCAGCGGCGGCGGTAATATGATTCAGTAGTTCATCATTGTACCGCGAAAATTTTGTGGGTGGTTTTGGCAAGTTGAGCATCGCACGCAACGTAGTCCTGGCAGCTGCTCCTTTTCCTACGCATCACAATGCGTAAACAATCCTCACATTGATTTCGTAAAGGCCTGATGTTGTCCGTCTCGACGTGTCGAACCGGTGCGCTGAAAAGCACTTTACACCGTGAAGGGAAAACGCGCAAGCAACTCCTTTTCGTGCACTGTCTTCAACAAGCTGCTTGTCGCCACCGCACGCTTCACACGCACAGCTTTCGGCAACGGCACACGAGAGATGGTCAATGTCACTCAGGCCGTAACCGCGGTCACTCTCACTTGCCTTTAGGTTCTTCGAGCGTTCCGCCGAGTGCGAAAGCTTCGATGCAGACGCGCACGTGGTGGCCGCGGCGCCCACTCCTGGATTGGGTTGCGGAGAATTGGCGTCACTGGAGATGGACTTATGGTGGTTTCCGTGGAAGAGACGTTTTTAAAGCACTTCTTTGGCTTCGTCATTGCAGTACCGCTAAATAACCAGCACCAAGGTATAAACAAATTCGATTGTCCGCGAAAACACGCCGAAGCACGAGCAAAACGCCGCGCGTTGCGAGTAATCCAGCTGCGTGTTAGGATTTGTTTGGCTAAGTGAAATATGCTAGCTAGGTTTTAATTGTTGCCAGATGAGTGACAGCCTTTCCCTTAAACGTCACAAAAATTAGGCGTTGAAAAATTTTATTTTTTTTCACTTTAGGAGAGACACAGATCCCGAGCATGTGTCAAAGGGGGCGTGGCTGGATGCTGCCTATATTTCGAAAAAAGTTGATTTTGGAGGTACATATTTTACGAGTGCGCAAATGAAACACTGGGCCGTGTTAACGAAAGACTGAATATTTGAAATTACGCAGAAACAAAAAATCGATGTTTTTCGGAAATTTTGCCTACCCTGTCCCTTAAGCGACAGGGTTAATCACTACGATCCCGTGACAGACTCAACTCTGACAAACTTTCATAATAAAAAAAAATGCGAACACGTGCGAACAAGCTAGTCAGCGCATACGTTTCGTCATTACTGAGCTGAGACGTGAAGATGACGTTAACGCCATACTAGCAGGCATCCGTTCACGTTTACATAAACAGAAGTCGAACAAGTCTCCCAAATGCTTTGTTATTACGACAACATGCACGACACTGTTAGGCAAAAACAATACAAGCCGGAAATACACGTATGGTCATATTCAGGAATGCGACCGGCTATTACGAGCAGCAAGTTCTCAGATCGGAAGAAAAGCGTCAACAAAAGTTCTGTTATTCTGAACGTATGTAGTTTTACGAATACTTTGGCAATCGTGGTTACGCAAACAAAACGCCAATCACACATTTACCGAAATTGAAACGACATGGTTGTCACTACGAGCGCGTAAAACAAACAGTGAATTGAGAAAAAGTTTCGCTGTTACGTACTAGAAAATGTGACCACGTGCGAACGAGCAATTAAGTCAGCGCAGATGTTTCGTTCGTGAAAGATAGCTGAAGAGTAAACTCCTCTTGATGTCACCACCATACTAGTTCCGATTACTTGTAAGTAAGCAGAACTCAAACAAGTCGCCCAAAAGATTCATTAATCGAAGAAACATACATGGCACTGTTTGGCAAGAACAATATAGCAGCCCTAAAGACAGGCGTGTTAAAATTCACCAGCGCGGCTGGCCATATATGCAGCAAGTGCGCCAATCGCGATACAAATTTATGCATACGAATTTTAGCTATTCCAACCTTACGCAGTTGTACGATTGCTCTCGCATTCGCGGTTACATAACAAAAAAGGAAACAAAGCTCAATCAAGGCTATTGCGGACAATGCGAGTCTGGAGTAGTTAATTGATTCATATCATTTTGTTATTATTCACTACTGTTCAGGAAAGACACAAGCGATAACTCTCGCGGACCCATCCAATGGGCTGCATGGAAGTTAGCGGTTCTAAAGTTCCTCATTCAGAAATTTCTTTTTATTGCACCCAAGCGCTGCGCAGAAACAATATAGGCCAGAGTAAGCTCGGAAATTTGCAGAACAGCAGTACGATGGAACTAAACGCAGCACAACTCATGGTCAATGGCCCATTGATGTTACCGTCGCCGCAAAGCATGGCGATGTGCAATTCCCGTCATTCGAATGGTCCCAGACACGACGACACATTAGTCGAAAAGATTGCAGGGCGGCTAATAGAAAAACACAGACTTCTTGAACTGTAACTTACATCTTGATATACGTGAGGCGTACAGGTGCCGCGGAGATCCAGCTCCTAAGCGAACGACGAAAGCGTTCACCTGGAACTGACAAACGTTCAAGCTGGAACACATGAGCATATGACACGACCACCACGTCCAGTGAAAACGCGCAGACTGAACGCTGGGCGCACCAACCTTAAGGCATTCCGAGCCTACAGATAAGGTCAAAGAGATCCAATAAAACGGCGGCCTCAGGTCATGTGACCGACTAGGCGCAAATGACCACAAAGTGGGCAAATAAGAGAGATTGGCCTTTTGACTGGCTAAAGGCAGTCATTGCTCCGTTCTACAGCAGTAGTTGCATCCGTTGCAGAAGTAGAAGTGCTCGGTTTTCTCGACATCTTTGGAGAGAGCGGGAGCGTGGGACACGATTACTTCGCTTACGCTTGCGGTAGTTCGCAATGCGTGGTAATGCGCAGTAGTTCCGGTGCTCTACCTACCAATATGTGACCTTTGCTCCGATATGCTCGATCAGTTTCAGTCGTTCATAGCTGCTTCTCTATTTATCCTCTGCACTGGAAGTTTGATCCTGAGTGCAGCAGCTTCAGAAAAAGACTTAACATTCGGCGATATGATCACCTACTACGTGTTGGATTGTGTGTCTTGGTCCCACATATGTCCGGTATGGAAATTCTGTTGCAAACATCCTTCGGACATCCCTAGGGTTAAAGTTCTGGAATTTGTTTAGATTCCAGAAGTTCAAACGTTTGTATGTCCGAAGGATGTTTTAAACAGGACATCCAAAAATTAATGTACTCATGTTATGCACTGGACATCTAAACCAGGATTTGGACGTTTGGATCTAATTGCGAGTTCCAGAGTGTAGTCGTGGTTCAATGAGCTGCGCTCTAACGACCGGCAGAAAAGCCCGATCCCAAGTTTGCTGACTTCAGTGCATAGAAAATCCGCGGCCGCCCCATACGAAGGAAGGTGAGCAGAATCGCTCTGCGGCGTTCCGATGGAAGCTCGTAAGCTCCGGATGCCACCATATACATCTCCAAAGCCTGCTTCTACTGGGCCCATGGGACAGGATGACCAGTTAAAGGCAGGAAAGGTGGTGGCGGTTGTAATCCCGGAGCGTAAATTGTAGTGATCTAGCAGGCGAAATCACCAGAAAATTTGCCGTTGTATTAGTTTAATTCTCGCCGTCACTATGTTGTATATAGAACATAGAAAATCGATGCAATCGATGCATGTACCTGATCTTTCTTTGTTGTCGCCACACGACTCCCTCCTTCTTCTTCCATGAACGAGAAAGTGAAGGCAGTATTTTATCAAATAATAATGTATTCTGTTCCTTTCAACACAGATCCACAATATGTATGTTAATACTAGAAGATAAACTTGGTTGAGTTGGTGACGATCCATGTTTCGGAAATTAACAACGCAGCACAGTTTCTGTTGCAAGAAGCTACAAAATAGGTTCGTTATATGTGGATCTTTCGTGGTGTATAGGTTGCTATTGTCATGCGAGAAGGTTTATGTGGGCCAGAGCAGCCGCTGCCGGAACATTAGATTAAATGAGCACAAGTCATCATTATAAGGTACGGAGCTTTGCACTTGTCTTTGCATTCAACAGCGTGTGGGTGACGACCATTCTGGCATAAAGATCAACCCACAAGGAAGATTATGGGAGCTTTTCATGTTGATAGGAAAGGGGAAAGGTGCGTCGGTAGACCGTTTGTCACTGTTAGTAAAAAATAGGTGAGATATTTGAAAGAAAGTGTTTCACGACTGATTGTTGTTAAGTTTGATAGGGACGTTTGTTACTGGGTTTTTGGTTTTTTTATATTTTGACACACTGGTTTTATCCGCTTAATTACGCACTGATGTTTTCGACGTGCGTATCCACAACTCGCCGGGATAGTTCCTAATTTGCATGTACAGTAGCTCAGTTGTTGACATGGGGTTCTGTGTTGGCGGGTGTGTATAAATGTGATTTTCGTCAAAATGAACGTTAGTTGTGAGTGAGCGCCAGTGTCGTGTTCTTCCTTTTCTCCGTACTTGTCTGTTTTGCGCTGTTAATATCCGAACATGCATGTGTTTACAGTAACTACAGTAACTCTGCTTGTGAGTATAGTCCATCGATTTTCTCAGACGCTTGATACCTGAGCTAATATATCTGCTGTTTTTTAGATATTTTATGTTTCTTTTGATAAAGTGCCTCTTGAAGAGTTAGTATTCAAACCTGAAAGTATCGTGCTTTTGCCAGATATGATTGAGCGGATTAATTTATACACAGTGATCACTCTTTTGAGGCCCGAGGTTGTCCTCCATTCTGAGTGCTACTTCAGGTATACCGCAAGGTTGTGTGTTCGGCTTATTATTGTTTGTAATTGCGCTAACAATTTAGTTCAGGTCATACCTAAAACATTTTTATTGTAATATCTGCCGGCGACTGTGTTGTTCTGAAACAAATGTGTTCATTGTATGAGCGTCTTTTACTTCAGGAAGCATCGATACTAAATTATGTATTGCGTGAGAAAAAGGATCATTCAACATGGAGCATCGAACCCAGACACGGGGTTGGTGTAATTGGTGTATGATACGTAATACATCAAAAGCGCAGAAAAACGTCGCGGGCAGGACAGCGAACTGCTGCCTAAGCACGTGTGCGGTACCGTGTCCCATACGTGGCTTTCTTGCAATCTCCTAATTTATTGCGTAACAAGTTTAATTTGCCAGAAATGGTTTTCATGAAACGACCAACGTGCAAAATGCCCACGTTTCCACAGGTACCTGTTAGTGGCTCAAAGCTCTACATCGGTGGCTTCGAAACAGTCGTCATTTTATGAAAGTGGTCCGTTGTACAAGGGGCAGCATAAGACTCTACATATCGCCCTATGTTCCACCACTAGAACCCTCCGCACAGTCGATCATTATTTCTCAAGCGTAAAAAATGACCAGTCTTGATTGGCATCTCGAAGTGATGCCAATTTGTGTAAACGGAGGGCACATGGAACCAGTCGAAGCCATGCAGAGGTGCTTTATCATGTTTATTTGTCTGCCCATGGCAGGCATGTTTTTTTTTTATTTTCTGACTGCCGTTATGATGTATTTTTGCTGTTTCAGCAAAGGTAGTCGAGAGGGGATAAATCTTTATAATTACCTTTCCTTAGCGAAACCTACCGATACCTATATGACCACCTTAAATTGAATAGGCTACTTTTAAATTCTGTTTCAAATGAATTGACAAAACATTATTTGACGATGTTAGGGAGACTGAATAACAACTGAAATCTTAACTGATTACATTGGCTTTTGAACAAATTTACCGTGGCTGCAACCTCCGCTCTCAATTAAAACTGTTCTGTCGTTTTTTTCTTGTTTGTTTCTGAATTAAGGGGGCCTAAACACGTACTAGGTGGGAATTTTGTGCATGATAGTATGCAGAGTAATGTTGTAGCATTGTCGTGGCCACGTCAGCGCTTTCACTGCGCATGTCGATGCATCCTATGTTGTTATTAAGCAGCCGGCTGAATTTTATATGCGCACGTTTCTTGTTCACCACCGCTATTCGGTGCGCACCGGGTAAATTCTCCGTATTATTTGGTACATGCGCGTATGAGAAAGTATGCAATTATGTTCTCAACCTATAAAGGGTGAATTGGCCAACAACTATTATAGTAAATTTAACGTAGATGTAAAAATTGACATTTCTATCTTTCACATATTCGATTAGCTGCCTCTCGAGGAGTGGAAGAACGTTAAATTGCATGCTCAAAAGGATAACCTTACCGGCAAACTGCGAAATGTGAAATCTTTTGCGAGTGTACACGTCTAACAAAAATTGAGAATTAGGTAAGATCCCTGTCGAGTTAACAATACATTAGCGTTATACAAACATAATCTCAGGACACATTTTGGTGAGTTGAGTCCATTGTCTGTATTTTTGTGAAGAATAACATTGAAATAGCAACTCACGTCGGATCCGCGTCGAGAGTGTAGCCGAAGACGCGAACGGTTAGGCCCTCGTACGCATCGAATCGTCCTGGAAATTCGATGGAGAAGTCGCGTCCAAGCTAGAACATAGTACAAGCATATGATTTACCGTACTTAGCATGTGAAACACACAAAAATACTATTTTTGCCAGTAACAGCATTATCGCATCAGACATGATGTTTGATGGGATAGCAATATACAAAAGTACACGAACAGGACAATGTGCAGAATTGTAGGTAGGCTTCTTAGCACTGAATAAATTGCTGCGATGGGGATGAAAACCAAACAATGGTGTGTAAACTTCATAATACAAATTCTATTGTTATTAAACTCACAACTATCTTTTAAGAAACTATATAGCCGATGGAAGAAGTTTACAAGAAAGCCATGCGGAGGGAGCAGCAAGTAATTGCCAGCATGCAAATGGGCTTTCAAAGAATTTCATTTAGTGGAACATGAAGGCAATATCAATGCCTATAAGTAACGGGTCTTCGAAACGACCTAAGTCTGTCCACAACTGTCGAAGTCATTGCCGGTTCTCAATACTCGCTGATGATTTTTACCCTATCGTCTATTTGCGTTCTCTATTATATCTAGAAATATCTGGCCTCTTTAGCAGGTCACGTAGGCAGGGTAAGCCCTATTGAGCCCATTGATTCTGGCTGATCGTCAAGAACTTTGTCAAATGAGATGCGCGCTGTCGTCTTGTGCTCAATCTGGCAATGTTGCATGCAATCCCTGGCTTCTCACTTAAAAAAGTGCACTCATTCACGCAAGAAAAAAAATAAATAAACGGAGAAACGCCTCGCGACAGAAAAAAATGTGACAGTACCAATCTCTCAATAAATTTCGACGTTAATACAATAAGCATCAATGCACTGTAGGACATATATTGATGTGTGAGGCATGTATGTAGCGCAGCTCCTCTATCGCATTTCCCTCTGAACATGCAGCGCCACATGGCGGTGACACCGTGCAGCAGTTGTTGCATAGAGCGTGTATCACTTTGTATTCAGACAAAGTTGTCGTAATACACACAACGCGGGTTTCACTCCACCGAGAATCAGGGATACTTTTTTGTTATTTTGGGAGTACCTCCTAGGCACATGTTCCGATATTAACAGAGCGGCTACAAATAAATGCCTGCAGCTCTGTTTGGTCCAACCCGCCGTGGTTGCTCAGTGGCTATGGTGTTGGGCTGCTGAGCACGAGGTCGCGGGATCGAATCCCGGCCACGGCGGCCGCATTTCGATGGGGGCGAAATGCGAAAACACCCGTGTGCTTAGATTTAGGTGCACGTTAAAGAACCCCAGGGGGTCAAAATTTCCGGAGTCCTCCACTACGGCGTGCCTCATAATCAGAAAGTGGTTTTGGCACGTAAAACCCCAAATATTATTATTATTGTCTGTTTGGTCCAGGTACCGCAGTAGAGAATAAGCACGTTGTTGACCTTCATCGATCGGGCTGCGTCATATGCCGCGTTCAACTTGGATTTAGCTTCATCGAGCATCTTTTGCGTCATATCTTTATTACCACGGCACAGTCCAGCACAGGAACATATATTCCGGACTGCACCAGATGCACAAGTTGGTGACAAAGAGGTTCGTGGAAGAGTAGATCGCTAGTGACACCCGGTGGTTAAGTTGAATTAAATTATGGAGTTTTACGTGCCAGAACTACGACTTGATTAGGACACGAGCACATCATAATTGGATTTCTGCGCATGCACGAGGAGCAGTGGTCGCGAGAGGGAAATGTCAGGACTTTCGTTCCTTGAGATTTCTCTTCGACTAGGTACTACGGAGAAGAAAGTTGTTAGCTGCGTTCGTCCCTAGCCGAGCTGGCAACGCAATAGACAGAATGCGTGGCGTGTCCAAGCTGAGTTTGTTGCCATTTGTTTGCGACGGTAGCATATTAAATTTTTATAGTCTCAGGGGGATACGTTTGGACGTGAGGCGTTTTCTCGCATGACTTTAATGGCAAAGCATTACGTTGCACCGATAAATTGTTCATTAGTGTCGTTGAGCATATACCACACACTTCAGGGGAATCGCGGGAACGGAAACAGTTTATGAATTCAACTGCCGTGCCGATGCATTAGTTCTTAATGTAACTGAGCATACAACGCACTTGGAGATTCGTGGGAAGGGAACATTTTGTACTCTGTATGTGAAAGTACTAAAACATGCGTCGTCATGCAATCTGAGCCATAGATCGTTGTGAGAGCTGTACAGCCACACTGGCAAAACACTGTGCCCTGCGGATGAATACGGAACAAATGTATGCTAAAGAAAAATGGTCGTCATGCAATTTCATAGCAGTAGGTCCTTGCGAAAGCTGTACGTGTAGTAACACTGTTATTGGCTACGCGGTACGTCCAATCAGCCAGCTCTTCCAGATTCAGAAAAGACTTAATGCCGGAGGCAAATTTCTAAATGTACAAGACGGCAACCTGATTTGATAAACCATAGTTTGGATGTCTCAAGTAGAAGCATCTGCACCAAGGGAAACTAAGTTGCAGTAAAAGTTGGACTTCAGGAAGTAAGTGCGTCAAGATTACACCAACGATAAACGCAATTCCACTATATGGATGACTTGCCTTGTATGAAAACATTGTTTTCACCTTTTGCTCTTCGGTTCGCCACATAAGCTTTGCGGATTAAGGCGAAGTCTCACGGTTTAGAGCGATGCGTTTGTCACTGGCTGACCACAAAATAATCAATGCAAATGTCGTATGATGCGCATTAAAAAGTACTGCTCAGCTCCTACTTTGTGACTGATGAGCCGGCTATGCTTACATAGGCTGCGGATCCACCTCCAGAGGGTCTTCACTCAATTGCATTTGTTTTTTACAGGAGCGTAGACACCTGAATAGTGTTTTTTGACTGACTGCACATAGGTTACCAGGTTTTTATCAATCTTTCAAATCACTCACACAGGCGTACGTTATCCTCTTCATTTAGTAAAGAGGGGTAACCACCGACAAAATGAAGCAGCTCAAATAGCTTGAACGTGTATGCGTTTTCTATCCGCAGGGACGGACAAGATGGCTCGAACGTTGCACAATGCCGTTTGCCTAAAGTGAGCTTCCCCGTAATACATCGATGTCGCGCAATCAAGCATGCGCGGGTATTGCGGCGAAAGCGGCCACTGTCGGAGGATAGAGTGTACATATACGGGCCTACCTGCCATCACGTCTCCTGTCGCAGTACAAGCACGGAGACGCCGACAAAGTGTACTGGCAGGCCTTCAGAGCTATTTCGCACGCGGATGTAGTGATCTGAGCCCTTGTTTTGCCCACAAAGTGCTCCCCGTATTCTGTTCCAAGAAAGAGCAACGGCAATGTTGCCCACGGCGAGTCAAGCTGGTTTTCCGGGGCATGAGGCAATGACCCCCACGGCGAGGACAATGAAGTGACGGGTGGTCGCTAAACACTCCTTTGTGTAACAGGTGCTGGGGTATCGTATAAGTACCGGGACAAGGACCGTTCGTGCAGGGCCCTTCCGACGTAAAGACTAAAGATGCAGATGAACTTCAGCACGTCATAGGACAACCTTTAACAGTTTCTGCACTGTACTGTGACTGATTCGAGCACAGCAAGTGTGCCAGAGACTTTTTTAGTGTACAAAGAAAGCGCTAACGGGCCACAAGTATGACAATGGACATTGGCGCGCCACATGAAGGATACCGCTAGGTATGTTAGGCGGTCCCAGGCGATTTGGATCATTTCTGCGCACAAAAAGGACGATTTCTCTCGGCACAGCGTACAGAATGTTAATCTATAACATCGGTCAGCGTCAATGCAGCGCGCAAACGAAGTGGCAGGCGAAGACGGGAAAATAATATATGTAATTTTACCGGATGGATAGATGTATATCACGTGCGTCCCCTTTGGAAGTGCTTGGTGAGTTGCGCCACCAAGCTCTTGCTATTATTATGCCTAATGTTGCACCTAGGTTAAAAAAGAAAAAGCAACACGATGAAGTCCCACAACCAAATTTTCTGACCCTCTTTTGCGAACTTAGCTATTGTACGTCTCCGCTCTTCTCGTTTCCATACTTTTCCTCCACTAATCTTCCAATCGCCTCTTACTAATCTCTATTGCGGACATGTTTACTTTTCCCCTGCTCCTGCTGAACCCGATGGCTTCAAGGAGGCCAGTAGTGCCTAAATCGACTGCTGGGCAGATGTCTTCACATTCTAATAAAACGTGCTCCATTGTTTCCCGGGCTCTACCTAAGCAAGCACATGCTTCTTCTTCCTTCTAATATCCGCTTTATAGGTGCGTTTTCCAAGGCATCATGATCTCTATTCCAAAATTAATGAGCAAGCCTTTGAGTTATCATAAATTGTTTCTTTCCTGATTTCGTGTTTTCCTCTTATGTAGTTACTCAGGACATGTTCCTTTGCAATTGCCGCCACCCATGAGAAAATTTCAGCCTCTCTGACTTTCCGTTTGACGTTCTTTGTTGCTGTGTTACTCAACCTACAGACCACATACCTGCTGGTAAGCTTCCTAGTTCTTTTCCTGCACTGTGAATCAATTTTTCCCCTGTACAAATACCTCAGCCCTCTCCCATCCCATTTACTTTTTTTCCATATTCCTCAGTCGTGCTTCATAATTAATTTTACTTTGAACTTCCCTCACTTAGTAAAGCAATAAACGGGGCTAGTTGGTGGCCGTTTATGATTATATTACGCTTAGTGTTACAAAGATGAACGATAAGGACAGCAAGCTCTACGTACGTCCGCGTGCTGTTCCTATCGTTCGCCTGTGTAAGACTGAGCGCCATATAATCATGAATTTCCCTCTCTAAAGAACTAGTCCAGCCCATATCACCCACCACAGCTTCATTTGTAGTCTTCCCTTGAGAGGCGTCCCACTGACCTTTGGTTCCCATGGAGTCCTGGTTGTACCCCTGATTTCAAACAAACAACCGCATTTCCAAAAGTAAGTCCTGGAATTACTAGACCTTTCCACATACCCTTTCCACATACAAGCAATGAGAACATTGCTTTTTTACGTCTCTGTTTTTTTGTCGTTTCCCTACTTTCCTTCCACCAATCTTCCAATCGCCTCTTACTAATCTCTATTGTGAACATGTTTACTTTTCCCCTATCTCGGTCCCTTGGGTTCAGCGAGAGCAGGCGGAAAGTAAACATGTCCGCAATACAGATTAGTAAGAGGTGATAGGAAGATTGTCGTGGGAAAAGTAGTGAAACGAAAAAAAAAACGGAGACGTGCAAAAGCTAAGTTCACAATAAGAGGTCCGAAAATTCGGTTGTCGGACATCATCGTGTTTTTTATTTTATTATTTTTTATTTTTTAACCTAGATAGGGCTTCAATTAGTAAAAGCAAGGCGCAGAAGACCAGGACCAGACCAGGACCGGTGTCGGCGCCGGTCCTGTCGTTTGGATTCTTCTTGAGTCCTGGTCTTCTGCGCCTTGCCTTTACTAATTCAAGCATGAACCAACTAGTCCATGCAAGAGATTTACTAGGTAGGATATTAGCCAGTATAATTGCCAGAGCTTGGGGGCGCAACTCACTGCCCTCTTCCAAAGGGGACGCTCATAAGATACATCTATCCACCGGTAAAATTACAGATATTATTTTCCCATCTTCGGCTGCCACTGAGTCTGCGCGCTGCATTGACGCCAGCCGATGTTATAGATTAACATTCTGTACACTTTGCCGAGCGAAATCGTACTTTTTGTGTGCAGAACTGACCCAAATCGGCTGGGACCGCTTAACATAGCTCGCGGTATCCTTCGTGTGGCGCACCGACGTCGACTGTCGTACTTATGGCCGTTAGCGCTTTCTTTGTCCTGGTGGCCGGCTCTGCAAGCTACCGTGCTTTCGCTAATTGTATAGATGGTGACGGCGTAGTGTGACACCATGCATATACGTGCCCACATATGGGCAGTGAATCTAGCCATAGTATAACTGCTACATTTAATGCAGGTTGTATATTTATTACGCAAAATCAATAATATTAACTGATTTAGGTTACTGCTATGGTAACGCTGGCCTTGCAGAAATTAATGGTAAAGTTTTCGAAACGTCAGAATGGCAAAGCTCTTCAAAGCAAAGCTATATATACATATATATATATATATATATATATATATATATATATATATATATATATCTATATCTATATATATTCTGAACCATGGCACATTTTACATTTACACTTAGCTTTGCCATTCTGACATTTCGACAACTTGACCATTAATTTCTGCAAGCCCAGTCTGACCATAGCAGTAACCTAAATCAGGTAATATTGTTGAATTTGGGTAATAAATATACAACCTGCAATAAATGCAGCAGTTCTAATATATATATATATATATATATATATATATATATATATATATATATATATATATATATATATATATATATATATATATATATATATATATATATATATATATATACACGAGGGTTATTCAACTCAATCCCGGACTTCTATTTTCTTTCCAGGTTTAAAGGCACGCCCAGGCTGGAGCTTTTGTGTCCAGTCGAAATTTCCACCTGAGTCCTGTTACTGGTGGACGGGGCTAATTTCCCGCGGTTCTGAATAGAGTGTTATTCAAGATGGCGGACAAACGTGTGAACGTCTACGTGGAACAGTGTCTTGTTAGGAAGTTTTTAGTGAGGGAGGGCATAAAACCTGCTGAAATTTACACAATACTTCAGGCTCAGTACGGTGATGAGACACTCAGTCGCACTAAGGCATTTGAATGGTGTAAGCGCTTCAAAGAGGGCCTTATCTCAATTACTGACGATCCAGGTCGTGGTGGATCACAGCCCACGGTAGTCATTCCTGAGAACATTCAGTGCGTGGAGCAGCTGATCACTTACAATCGTCGCATAACCTATCGTTAGGAACAGTGAAAACAATAATTCATGATCACTTGTACCGAAAAGTGTTGCACGCTGGGTCCCGAAGCAGCTGTCTGCTTTTTACAGACACAGAAGAGTTGAAATCTGTAGAGAACTGAAGGAACCATTTGATAGGGAAGGCCAGGATTTTCTGAATCGCATCATTACATGTGACGAAACATGCTTTCGCCATTTCACCCAGGAATCCAAAAGAGCATCGATGCAGTGGAAGCATACGGAATCACCACCTCCCAAGAAATTTCGAACAGTTGCGTCGGCTGGCAAAGTGATGGCAAGTATGTTCTAGGATAAACAGGGAATTATTCTCCTTGAGTTTTTTACCCCGTAGTGTCACTATCAACAGTGAGTATTACTGCCGTGTTCTGCGTGATATGCTAAACAGTTAAGGAAGAAACGTCCGGGTTTGATCACAAAGGGCGTGGTCCTTTTGCAAGACAATGCACAACCGCATACCGCTCAGCACACATTCCAAATAATCGAGAAACTTGGCTGGGAGGCATTACCTCCCCCCCCCATAGTCCAGACTTAGCACAAAATGATTTCCACCTGTTTGGGCCCCTGAAGGAATTCCTTGGAGGAAAGCATTTCAACACTGATGATGAAGTGAAGAATGGTGTCCTACAATGGTTCCGTGGTAATAAGAAATCTTTCTATGCCGAAGCATTTCTGGCCTTAGTTAAACGCCGGGATAAGTGTATGACTGTAGCTGGAGGTTACGTGGCAAAATAAGCCCCTTTTCCAAACTTTGAAATTTGTTCTTCTTTTTGTTTTCAAAAAAGTCCCGGATTGACTTGAACGACCCTCGTATATATATATATATATATATATATATATATATATATATATATATATATATATATATATATATATATATATATATATATATATATATATATATATATATATTACGATGTCATCGAGCGTTGCTCAAGGGACGAGCCGCCGCGGGAAAGACGACAAAGTGGGGAAGTGGGTCTGTGCCCTTAACGCGGGCGAGTATCGGCCTGGCGGTCTGGCTCCAGTGTAAATAACCTGTGTATAGCCTCTTTCATCTGTGTTTTTCCACACGTAACATTCTGGTGGAGGTCAGCGATCCCCGTCCTCACCACGGAACTCCGGAGTGGTCCGTACATCGAGCTTCTCACCATGTCTCCCGGTGACGAGACCGCCTCTGCAACGGCTTCGGCTTGTCCGACTGCTCCAATCATCACGGTTGCCCAACAGTGCGACCCTGGTGTGTTCTTTGGCCTGGAGGGAGAGGACGTTGACGAATGGATAAAGCACTATGAACACGCCAGTGCTAATAACAGGTGGGATCCAAAGATCATGCTCGCCAATGTCTTCTTTTATTTGAGCGGCACCCCAGGCGTGTGGCACCAAACGCATGACGACGAGATAAACAGTTGGAACAGGTTCAAAGAAAAGCTCAGGGAACTGTTCGGCGACCCCATTTGGCGCAAGGCTGCCGCGAGAAAGGCTCTTGCGTCTCATGTTCAGATATCTACAAAGCCGTACGTTTCATACATCCTCGATGTCTTGGCTCTCTGCCGCAAAGCTGACGATACTATGTCTGAAGCAGATAAAGTGTCGCATGTGCTAAAAGGCATCGCCAACGATTGGCTTTCATTTGGCTTGTTTTCGGCCACGTCTCGACTATCGACGCCATCATCAAGGAATGCTGTCGCCTTGAACAAGCTAAGAGCCGCCGTATCACACATTACATCACGTGGCTACCCAACACTGTTGCTACGTCGACATGTGAAGGTTGACCGCGTCAGACCACCCCCTGTGACGAGGTAACCCGTATTCGCCACGAGCTCGAGGCCGGCTGTCTGCCAGCTTTCTCCACTCCTCTCGATCCACCAGCGACCACGATTGCGCTTATTCAGGCCGTCGTCAGACAGGAATTTGAGAACATGAGTCTCAACTCCGTGTGTTCATCGTCTTCATCCACGGTTCCCCAGTTCTCTAGCAGCCCTGCTCGTCCCCGGCAGTCCTTTTCTGCCACATCTCGCCACAACCCGTCCGAATGGCCTACCCCTGATGACAGGCCAATCTGCTTCCACTGCTTTCGCATCGACCACGTCGCTCGTCACTGCCGCAACCGATGGCCACCATCTCCTCGGATATACACCGCCTCTCACTACCGCGTTTGTTCCCCATGCCACCCGCCATGAACCCATTGCCTCTGGTGCTCGTGCCCCGAACATTCGCTACAGCCGCTCGCCCTCACCACGACGCCATTAGTCTTGTTCGCCCCAACCCCGTTGCTTCTCTCCGTCGCCCATCGCCTCCCGGATCCAGCCGGAAAACTAGGCACTGCAGTTTCTGGAGGTGAAGCTGCGCTGTCCACTTTGGATCTTTAACTTTGCATCGGCAAAGCAAATTCTACCACAAGGTATTTGCCTTGCCAACTTTGATTGTCTCGGCGACCATCACGTGGCAACTTTATCGACCGATACTTCTTGCGAGCTTAGCAGGCCCATCGCGCCCGCCTCAGCCGCCGATCCCAAGATACAGAAAATGGTTGCGACGGGCCTGTCTTCACCGGCCGTGTGTTATCTAGGAGGCGTTGCCCAAGCGTCTGAACGCGCTCGCTTGGCCGCAAGGTGTTGGTAACCCAAGGGACCGCTGAGTGGCGTTAAAATGGACGTTAATGTTTTCGCATTCACAACTCATAGGAATGGCTTCAGTGTGCTGTCATTTCTTCATTTCTAGATATAAATAATTTGACATGAGCTGTCCGCGTGCATTTGTTTAGACATGGGTAGTTCAACTTCAGAGAAATAATGGGCAATAAAAACGTTGGCGGTCTTTTTGGTGATCTCAATCCTGTTTCGTGATGATCTAAAGAACAACAAATTTTTCTTATGTGTAAACTGACATGCTTGGCATGAATAGCTGCGGCTTTGCCTACTTAGGAACTGAACGACGCCATGTTAGGCACAGTGGAATTAGAAGTAGCTTGGCGTTCTGCTTGTAATGTTGTAGCGCGAAAAGCTCCATCTTTTGAGAGAAGCTGTTGGAGCAACTTTATTTATATATTTATTTATTTATTTATTTATTTTTAATCCGAATGCATTATATGTCCCAATAAGCGAAAAGACGGCGTTGTAGTCGGCAGCGTGGGGGAATGTTGGAACAAAAAATGGCCGACGGCAAAGCATAAAAGCACATAAAGAATTCTCCGACTTGACGTCAAATTTCTCTCGGAGGTTTCCGTAAACAAAGTAAATAAATTCCTTTAAAAGGAATACCACGTAAATTCCGGTCCGGGTGGCCACGGCGGCTCCAAGGTTATGGTTGACTCAACGTGTGCCTTGTGGGTGCGCCATTGCGCACGCAATGGCGCGGCCACCTGGCCGACCAAGCGTGTGGCCTTGTGCGCGCGTAGTTGGACAGCTGAGCCGATGGGTAGCAAGTGGCACAATGCCACCTTGTGGGTTTCCGCAGAACTACTACGTCAAACACTTGCCTTTGCTTCGTGTTGTCGACAAATTCGACTTCGCCCTGCCATCTGCTAGCCGCCTGGTTAGCTCAGATGGTAGAGCGGCTGCCCCGGAAAGGCGGTGGTCCCGGGTCGAGTCCCGGACCAGGACGAATTTTTCTTCAACTATCAGGCGTGTTCTTTAGAGGAACACGTATGGGTTTCCTTTGTAGCAATTGCTACGAACGGGTGGATGTCCGATTTTCCCTTTATTCAATGCCAAGGGTGTATAAAAAATCGTATAAAATAAAAAGCCTTAGTGTCCACTTGAATGCCGCTGTAGCGTCCTTCGCGTTTAGAGCTCCTCGAGGGCAATCTGGTGCGTTGGCATGCTTGGCGCGCGGTCCGTTTGTACCACATGAGGCGTGTTTGAAACGCAGAAGAGCGTTTGCGTTGACAATAAATGCGCAAGAAAAGAATCATTTCGCCAAAAGCGACTATAATGCTTTCACATTCCCTCACTTAAGCGGTCTGAAGTGTCTTCGCCAAATTTTATATTTATTTGCTTACTTGTCTCAGGGTCTTAAACAATATTGCAGAGGGGAATGGTACCAGATAAAAGGATTAAGCATAAAACAATGTCGTTCCTGCTTACACCGAATTAGCTGCTACAAAAATGCCGGAATAAATTATTATTGCAATAAGGAATATTGTGTCGAATCAAATTCAAAACATTGCACAGTAATTTGTGCAATAAACATATCAACCTCTAAAACATTGCCGTTATGGCACTCATAAACAACCCACTATCTTCAATTTAAGATATTTGGAAGGGAACCGTTAGTAAAAGTCAGCCCTTAGACATTTATTGCGCAGCATGCTCGTTGTGGACAAAATTGTAATCTGTATCCTGGGCCCTGTTTAGGCTAATTTACTGATCCCCATTCGAACGGTACAATATGATTCAATCATTTTCACACTCTATAATAATAGCTGAGCCGCGAGACTCACATTAGACAGAAAATACCCTCACACGCGCTCTTTTGGATCTCGTCGCCAAATAATCGCAGCTAAGTTCCTTTCGTAAATTTCATCGGCTTCCCGAACAGCGGAAACTACTCATAGATACGTATTCGTAAGGTTATCATATTCATGAGCTTAAAGATCCCCTCACCACGCCACACAATAAATTGCGGTTATACGTAGGAAGCTGCTAAGTACCCTCAAGGGAGCGTGCAACCGCAATAATTTTCTTTTTGAAATTGCTCCATTAATAGCCGAGATAGAAGTATTTCAGTGCCGCGGACCCATGATTTGAGAGGCTGAGTGTCACAGCTAGACACTATCCACTCGCCCCGTCTAACCTCCGCAAGCAAGATTCCTTCCCTGCGTTCTCCCGCATCGGACCTCGAGGATTTCGTGACGCACACGTTACGGACGCTGTCTTCTTTCTACTTGCAGCGAATCCGTATGCAGCTGCCCTGTGGCGGTGGACGATGTCCGTCTCTCTACGCGTCTCATCGACGCGAAAAAATTTTCCTCTCCGGTTCCGCGCGGATGTTCTGCGCTTCTCAATCTAATGTAGGTACCTTGGGAAAAATTATACTGAAATTTTCCGCTACGAGGACTGTAATATTACTCCGAGTTTCATTTACTTGTCATAATTAGCTTACAGTGAGGTTGCAAACTATACAGAGTTCCCGTGTGCTATCAATACATGGTCGTTTACGGAGAGAGTATGGTTGCAGAAAATGGCTGTGAGCCTTGTTTTATCGAAACTATTCCGAAACAAATTATATGCCTATTAGATGCTTAGACGGCTATGACATTACTCCCAGTTTTATCTACTTTTCTCAATTACGTAGATCACAGTTAAGCCGGAAATAGTGTGGAATTCCAGCCAACTGTCGATACATGGGCTCCTACGAGAGCGAAACGCACACCTCCATGTTTGTCCACTAGAATGAAACTGTAGTCCTTGCAAGTTTCATTCAGCTAATTAACTTGGAAGGGCGCAGAATCGCAAAAGATAAACAAATGTGTTTTGTTTCGGGAACTCCTATGACTGCGACTCGGTCAACGCATAGCATCGGTCGCATCGAGGCTCGGTTTAACGGCCGCCTGCGTCCTACACACACGGTGGCAGTGGGCGCTATGTGTTCTGGTTACGCCATAGTCGCCGAGGCTATCTCACATTAATTATTAAATCATTTATTTTATTATTAATAAATAATAATAATAATAATAATAATAATAACAACACAACCTATGTACATGCGTAGCTTGAGGTAAAACACACCACAGCTCCACTGCTCCTTCCACATCATCGAATGGAAGAGCTGATAATTTTTTTTTCTCGGTACTTTGCTGCGCGGCGCGCTTCCGATAGCGGTCTGGTGCGCCAGGTGTTGCGTTTTTCTTGTTTCGCGCAGCGAGAACGCCTGACTTGCGGTATGAGTGAGTGGTGCACGAAAACTCAGGGAAACACAAGCGGACGACAGAGCATCATCGCGCGCTGTAAGACGGCAGAAAGTGAAATAGTTGCGTTCTCTGCACGCGCGACTCCACAACGTGGGAAGATGCACACTAAACGGAAGTACATATCCCTTGCGGCTGCAAAAAAGTAAAACAAAAACACGAAGACATTGACCTTGTACGTTTTATTATATCTATAAGCTTTATTTTTTCTATTGAAGCGGTAGTTTTACCCGCCGTGTTTGTTTAGTGGCTATGGTGTTGGGCTGCTGAGCACGAGGTCGCGGGATCGAATCCTGGCCACGGCGGCCGCATTTCGATGAGGACGAAGTGCGAAAACACCCATGTACTTATATTTATCTGCACGTTAAATGACCCCAGGAGGACCAAATTTCCCCCTCTAGGGCGCTGCCTCGAAATCAGAAAATGGTTTTGGCGCACAAAACCCCATTATTTAATGTTAAGCGACAGCTTTAGCAAATAATTGTTGTTGCCTAGAATACTTGTCGAAGTCACCTATTACTGAGAGTGACGTCACAGCACGGCGATGTGCGTAGCGCATTCGCGAGATTCACGTCACTCTGTTGCTGGGACCACGGCGCCCGCGAGGAGAACGACAAACGGCGTTTGGTTTGAAATGTGAGCTCTTTTCTCGGCGCGTCACGTGGTGATACTTAGCAGGCACGATTTTTAGCACGCGTTTATGTACGGCGCTCGTCAGCTAAAAAACGGCCAGACCTGGTGAGGGGCTCTTTAAGATCGAATAGATGCCATTAGCTTGCTGTCCCTATTGTAACAATTCAAGTATGTGGAACATTGCAGCAATAATAACAATTTGTAGTGATGAACTACTTGGAATAATCTGCATATAAGTTAGCTGGAAAGAAGAAATTGGAAAGAAGATACACTTTCTTGCACTCCCAAATTTGCCAGTTTCCACTGTAATGTCGGTTTACGCTGATGGCATGATGAGTAAATATATTGGTAAAATCTCACATTCTCATGCAGTTGGTGTGAATATGGGCCACTGCATGTGGTGTGCATAACATTAGGTGCGTAATGCAAATATTGCATACAGATATGCGTATTATCATGTATAGTATCCAAAGGTTGCCAGATTTAACTGCTTCCTTGCATATTTCAAGCACAATAATCAAACGCGACGTAGTACTCACCGGATAGATTATGTGGATGCCATTATTGTTCATTATTTTGTGTCGCAATGCATAATGATGAGGTTTCAAAGGTGTGTGCGGTGACGTGGCCATTTCTGTGGTCTGTCGTTTGGTTGCAAGGACGTATTCGTAGATCGTCTGCCAGCGGGTACGCTGCTGTATTGCGCAGACGGTGGAAGCCTTCTAGAAGCTTCGTGTATTTCTGTGGTCTGTCGTCTGGTTGCAGGGACGTATTCGTAGATCGTCTGCCAGCGGGTACGCTGCTGTATTGCGCAGACGGTGGAAGCCTTCTGGAAGCTTCGTGTATTGTGTGGGCGGCCACACCCGGCCTGAAGTTACGACTGATCCTAGTCCCATCAATATGCGTTTGACAATACAATGCACGAAACGCTAGCGACGCAATGGCCGAAAGGAATTACTTATCATAAAAGAAAGCGGTAAATATCTCGAAACGCGACTGTTGTTTCTGCGGCTGTGCTTCATTTCGTGGAGCGATGGTATTTTCGAAGAAAAAAAAAGGCCAGACCTCTCAGGGCCAGGACCAGATCTGGACCAGGCCTCTCAAATCCTGGCAGTCCAGAGGGCTCGAGAGAGGGCCGTCAGGTTTCACCTGGTGGTCCCCGAGTGGGCCTATCCAGGTGACGTTGAGTTTCATCGCTTCTATGGTGGACCAGATAAAGTTGTTTCAATCACTCACTCTCCAGTTTCTCGCGAATACTCTGTACCTCTCATTCTAATGAAGATACCTTGAGAAAAATTATACTGAAATTTGCCGCTACGAGGACTGTATCATTACTCCGAGTTTCATCTACTTGTCACAATTATAGTTCACATTGAGGTTGTAAATTATACACATTTCCCGTCTGCTGTCAATACATGGTCTTTTGCGGAGAGTATCGTTACAGAAAACCCCTGTGAGCCTTGTTTTATCGAAACTATCCGGAAACAAGTTATACGCCTATTAGATGCTTAGACGGCTATAACACATTACTACCAGTTTCATCTACTTTTCTTAATTATGCAGTTCACAGTTAAGCTGTACATATTATCACAATATTATCGGGAGATACTTGCCTTGGCGCGGGCGAGTATCGGCCTGGCTGTCTGGTTCCAGTGTAAATAGCCTGTAAATAGCCTATTTCGTCTGTGTCTTTCTACACGTAACATTCTGGTGGAGGTTATCGATCCCCGTCCTCACCACTGAACTTCGAAGTGGTCGGTACATCGAGCTTGTCACCATGCGTCCCGGTGACCAGACCTCCCCTGTAACGGCTTCGGCGTGTCCCACTGCTCTATTCGTCACGCTTGCCCAACATCGCGACCCTGGTGTGCTCTCTGCCCTGGAGGGACAGGACGTTGACGACTGGTTCAAGCTCTATGAACACGCAAGTGCTAATAACAAGTGGGACCCAACAATTATGCTCGCGAATGTCATCTTTTATCTCGGGGGCACCCCACGCGTGTGGCACCAGACGCATGACGACGAGATAACCAGTTGGGACAGTTTCGAAGAAAAGCTACGGGAACTGTTCGGCGACCCCTTGGCCGCAAGGTTCCCGCGAGAAAGGCTCTTGCATATCGTGTTCAGACATGTACAGAGCCGTACGTTTCATACGTCCTCGACGTCTTCGCACTTTGGCGCAAAGCTTTGGCGCAAAGATTTTGGCAGCAGCGGCAGCCACCGGCACGCACGACAAGTGAAATCTACTCTGTATATTTACAGCGTCCTTCGCCTGTGGACCAAAGTTCCTGGCCGCCGAGAGCAGCTCCGGCTGCGCTGGTGCAACTGAAAACCGATCGTCGCCCGAAGTTTTTTTCCTTCGCTGTGGAAGCGAGACAGTTCTGGGGAAGGCAAATCGCCACCTGCATCACCGACGCCAGCGACAACTGACGAACAAGCAAGGACCGAAGGGGCGTCTCCCCGCATTTGGCAGCAGCGGCAGCCACCGGCACGCACGACAAGTGAAATCTACTCTGTATATTTACAGCGTCCTTCGCCTGTGGACCAAAGTTCCTGGCCGCCGAGAGCAGCTCCGGCTGCGCTGGTGCAACTGAAAACCGATCGTCGCCCGAAGTTTTTTTCCTTCGCTGTGGAAGCGAGACAGTTCTGGGGAAGGCAAATCGCCACCTGCATCACCGACGCCAGCGACAACTGACGAACAAGCAAGGACCGAAGGGGCGTCTCCCCGCATTTGGCAGCAGCGGCAGCCACCGGCACGCACGACAAGTGAAATCTACTCTGTATATTTACAGGTTGGTCGTCTTTACTAATAAGGATTAGACTCTTTTTTGTTGCCGACCCTGCCGCTGCTGCCACGAGTACATTGTTTTCCTGAAGTGTATTTGCCTTTGCACCGCACGACATGTCGAGATGTTGTACATGCCGCTCGCTTGTGCCTGAAAATGTGCCCTCTGCCAGCTGCTGTGAATGTAAGTTTAGTTTTCATTTTGGCGACTGTTCTGGTATAACCGAAGAGGTGTGGCAAACAAAACGTGTAAAAAAAAACTGGAAGTGCAATACATGCAAACATGGCCACACTGTGGAAGATGGAAGTGAGAAGCTTAGTGCAGAAAAGGAAGTGTTAACACGTTTGCTCAAAATTGAGGCTAAACTTGACGCTCTCCAAACCTTGCCCAAAAGAATTAATGAATTAGAAGCCTCAGTGCAGCTTATCTCAGATAAGTTTGACGAATTTCAAAACCGGCTGACTGATCAAGAAAAAAACACCAAAGAACTTTGCCAGCGTGTAGACAAACTTGAGAAGGCGGACTCGGCAAATGAAATTGCTCACCTAAAGCGTGAAGTCGAAAGCTTAGAGTGGCGAAGTCGCCGCTTCAATCTTGAAATACATGGCGTCTCTGAGTCCGTCGATGAGGACCTACTAGAAAAGATAAACGAAGTGGCTACCAAACTGAATGTACCGCATGTAACAAGGAAGGATATAGCTGCCGTGCATAGGCTGCCAGCGAAGGCCGACAAAACGCCAGCTATTATCACTCGCTTTTTGAGGCAAGAGGACCGTGACACTTGGCTGGCAAACAGACATTTGCTGCAAAAAGAGAAAAGCTTGTTTATCTGCGAAAATATCACGCGGCTCTCCCGCACATTGCTAACCTCGACAAAAGAATGGGCAAAAAAGAATGGCTACGCATACGTTTGGCATGCTAACGGAAAAATTCTGCTGCGGAAGCAGACCGGCGGACCCCGCTTTCGTCATTCGCAGTGAGCAAGATTTTATCAACTTGCAGTAACGTGCTCTTGTAGCACCCACGATGTGGGCGTTCTTTGTGTTCTTTAGTGCAAGATGATGCACTCATGTTTTGACCTTCCTTGTGAACCTGCTTTCTTAAAAAAAGACACACTTTCTTTGTTTCATCTTAACGCTAGGAGCTTAAAAACTAAACTTGATGAGGTAGACCTATTCCTAAATGACCTTAACTATTCTTTTGACATTCTTTGTTTCACTGAAACGTGGTTTTCCTCTGATGATGAGTGTGCTTTTCTTGATGGTTACGACTGCATATCTGTATGTCGCGCTTTCAAACGTGGTGGTGGTAGTGCGATGTATATTCGCTCACACTTCAAGTACAATGCACTCACAGAATATAATATTATAAATGAAAACATTGAATGTGTCGTTGTACAACTTTATGACATCCTGCTAGGAGTGTTTTATCGCCCGCCATCTGGATCCTTGAACCATTTCTTGAACTGTATGGAAGAACTGTTTGAACTAAGTCTTGAGTTAAAACTACAGTGTGCTTTTGTTGGCGATTTTAATCTCAATGTTTTATCAGATACCTCCGGCTATTCGCGCCTACAAGAGCTGTTTGTGTCATACGCGTGCTGTAACTTAATAGATATGCCAACTAGGATTACTCCTACCTCTCAAAGTATTTTAGACCTTTGCATTACAAGCTTTCCGCCTGACGTTGTCAAATCGGGTGTATTGAAGTGCGATTTAAGTGACCATTTGCCAATCTACTGCATTTTACCTCACAAAAGGCCTAATTCAAATAAGCAACCAGTTTTTATCCGCCATTACTCTGAAAAAAATATCAGCAAATTCAAATATCTTCTCTTAAATCAAAGGTGGGACTCCATTTTAATGGAAACAGATGCAAATAAAGCGTACGAGGCTTTTCTTTCCTGCTTTATGGCTGCATACGAGAAGTGTTTTCCCCTCGAGCCATGGGTAAAACGAAAAAAGATAAGGAAGCCTTGGATCACTCATGAACTGCATATGAGAATCAAACAAAAAAACAGGCTGTTTGAAAAATTCCTGAATACCAAGCATGAAAATGACTTTACACTGTTTAAAAAAGTTCGAAACAAATTAAATGCAGATATTAGAAAATCAAGATTTGAATACTACATAACAAAGTTTGCAGACATTACGGGTAACTCACGGCTAATGTGGCAAACCGTGAGGGAGGTACTCTCGAAAAATTTCCAGCACAAAAAGGTCCCATATCAAAACGATGCTATGACTGACAACGAAGTCGCAAATTTATTTAATGACCATTTCATTGCAGTCGGATCATGCGATGGGAATTCAGTTGATTCACCGTGCGAGCAGTTCATTGCATCAAACGCTGCAAACACATTGTTTTTAGCACCCACTGACGAACGTGAAGTGCTAGATATTATTCTGACACTAAAAAATGGCTGTGCTCCAGGAGCAGATGAAATTAAACCGAAACCTCTAAAGGCTGTAGGTGAAATAATCAGCTGTCCGCTCTCTCACATTTGCAACATTATTTTATCTACAGGCGTTTTTCCGCAGAAAATGAAACTGGCCAAAGTGACTGTTGTGCACAAGGGTGGCCCAGCGAACGAACTAACAAATTATAGGCCTATATCAGTACTACCAGTATTTGCAAAGGTAGCCGAACAGGTTATAAACAAAAGATTCGTCCGTTTTCTCACCGCGCAAAATATTATAGCCGATGAGCAATTTGGCTTTAGGAAAGATAGATCAGCCGAAACCGCACTCCTTGGGATAAAGGAAAAAATTCTAAACAATATTGAAGAAAAGGCACACACCCTGGGAATTTTCCTCGACTTCAGAAAGGCATTCGACTGTGTTCAGCACGATGTTCTAATAAGAAAGCTTCCACTTTACGGATTCCGTGGCGTGTCGTTGACCTTAATTGAGAGCTATTTAACGTCAAGAGAGCAATTTACTGTCATAAATGCTGCAGCCTCACACGTAAAAACAATAAAATATGGTGTGCCTCAGGGATCTATTCTCGGACCTGTACTCTTTATTTTATACCTGAATGATATTGTGAATATACCAGGCAGCGAAAACCTAGTGTTGTACGCTGATGACACTAATGTCTTTTTCTCAGGTATTGACCCCTACGCGCTCGAAAGAAAGGCTAACTATTGGTTGACCGGCTTGAGTACATGGTTAAAACTAAACAAGATGCAATTAAATGCTAGTAAGACCAAATACATTCTCTTCAGAGCAAAAGGTGTAAAAGCTCCTGACAACCTAAACTTAAACTTTGAAAACACTCAGTTGAAACAGTGCTCGCAAATTCGTTTTCTAGGTGTTCTGTTTCAAGAAAATCTCTCTTGGAATTCGCATGTTGATCAGCTTCGAAGTGATCTTTGTCGGGCGGTTGGCATTTTAAACAAATTGAGATATCTCCCGGCGTCCATAAAGCGGCAAATATACTATTCATTAATACATTCCCGTTTAAGCTACTGTTCCCTTGTATGGTTAACGACGACACAAACAAATCGAGATTCCCTCTTTGCAATTCAAAAGCGGGCGTTACGAGCTATTGGGAAAATACAGTTATTGCGCAGCTGCTGGCCCTTGTTTAGGTCTTATGGAATACTAGAAATAAGTAAACTGCACACATACAAATTATGTCTGGAAATATTACGCCAGTACAAACTAGACAAAATAACCTTCGAAACCACCTATCACACTAAACTTAGCACATACGAACTTAGGAAACAATGTATGGAAACACCTCGTGTACGCACTAATTACGGTTTTCAGAGGTTAGGATGGCAAATTCCTGACTTAATTAATCAATACCCTATTATTCTGGATACTGTACGCAACACTCCCTCTATACGTAAATACAAAATGTTAATTAAAGCAATGCTCATAAATGAACCTTAAAGGTGAAAACTGAACGTATACCTATCACTAGTGTGTTTTGTAAATACTGCTATGGTTGAATTGTGTTTTGAAGTATGCTGTTTGTTTTTCCGCCGAAAGCCTGTGTTTTGTAAGGATGTCTTATGTATTGTGTAAAAAATATTGAATATGTGTTCTATTATGTAATGCTCTTTCTTGATTTTTGTAGCCTGTGGTGCCGCCTGTCATCCGGGTGGCGTGGCCTCGTCAGGCAAAGTATGCCTTTTGCCACGTCACCCTGGACAACCTTTTCGTTGTCTTAAATAAATTCTGAATGAATGAATGAAAGCTGACGGTGCTATGTCTGAAACAGATAAAGTGTCAGATGTTCTAAAAGGCATCGCCGACGGCGCTTTCAATTTGCTTGACTTCGGCAACGTCTCGACATCGACACGAGCATCAAAGAATGCCGTTGCCTTGAACAAGCTAGGAGCCTCCGTATCACACACCACATCACGCGGCTACCCAACACTGCTGCTACGTCGACATGTGAGGGTCGACCGCGTCAGACTATCACCTTTGACGACGTAACCCGTATTGTTCGCTGCGAACTCGAGGCCGCCATTTCGCCAGCTTTCTCAGCGACGCCTCCCGATCCACCAGCAACCAAGATTGCGATGATTCAGGCCGTCGTCAGAGAGGAATATGAGAACATGGGTCTGAACTCCGTGTGTTCAACGACTCAACCCAGCGTTCCCCAGTTCTGTAGCTGCCCTCTTCCTCCCCGGCAGTCCCTCTTTGCCATATCTCGCCGCAACCGGCGCGAATGGCGTACCCCTGATGACGGACCGATCTGCTTCTACTGCTGTCGCATCAGCCACGTCGCTCGTCACTACTGCAACCGATGGCCACCACCTCCTCGGGCATACGTCGCCACTTATTCCCGCACATTTGGACCTTCTGTTCTCTATGCCACCCGCCATAAAACCCACTGCCGCTGATGCCCCTGCTCCGAACCTTCGCTACAACTGCTCGCCCTCACCTCGACGCCATCAGTCTCGTTCGCCCCAACCCCGCCGCTTCTCTTCGGCGCCTATCGCCTCCCCGAGCCAGCCGATAAACTAGGCACTACAGCTTCTGGACGAGAAGCTGCGTTGTCGACCCTGCCCTCAAATCCTCTGCTGACGTTACCTACAAGCCAACACCTTCTTGACGTTGACGTTGACGGCTATCCTGTCACTGCACTCATCGATACAGGCGCACATCTTACTATTATGAGTGCTGCCTTCCGACGACGACTGGAAAAACTCCTCCCCCAGCGTCGCCACGCGTCGTCCGCGGTGCGGATGGGCGGTACTATGCCTATCGTAGGCATGTATAAGGCACGTGTCAGCATCGCCGGCCGCCACAGTCCTGGCCTCTTCACCGTGATTGCTCATTGCCTCCACTACCTGATTCTCGGCCTTGACTTTCCCTCCTCGCATTCTGCACTTATTGACTGCTCCGCCAGTACCCTTCGCCTTGATTTGCCGCTTCTCGCAGACCCTTAAGACGCACCCAAGTACCGCTTACGTCCCACGGGCTTTCTTCGCCTGCCGACAAACTCAATAGCCTTTATTGAAGTGATGTCTTCCCCACCAGTTCCTGATGGCGAGTACTTCGCCACTCCTATGCCCGACATTCCACTACATTATGACGTCACCGTGTCTCACACTATACTTATTGTTACTGCGAACTGCCTTCGCATACCTATCTTTACCTTTGGATTGGCAAACCGAATTCTACCGCAAAGTATTTGCCTTGCCAACATTGATTGTCTGGGCGACCATTATGTGGCAGCGTTACCAACCGATGGTTCTTCCGAGCTTCGCAGGCCCCTCGCGCCAGCTTCGGGTGCCGATCCCAACATAAAGAAAATGGTCGCGATGGACCTGTCCTCTGCGCAGGCTGAAGACCTTTACCAAGTATTGCCGTCCTACCGAGACATTTGGGACTTCGCCGACCGTCCTTTAGACCGGACGCTCGCGGTCAAGCACCAGAATCTTAGTGGCGATGCTACGCCTATTCACCGATGACCGTATCCAGTTTCTGCACCTGAACGCCGAGTAATTCAAAATGAAGTGAGCATGCTGCTAGATAAAAACATCATTTACCCCTCTTCGAGTCCCTGGCCGTGACCTGTGGTGTTGCTTAGGAATAAGGACTTCTGTGTAGACTACCGTCATCTGAACAACAATACTAAGAAGAATGCCTACCCGCTCCCACGTATAGACGATGCCCTTGACTGCCTTAATGGTTCCAGCTGTTTCTCTTCTGTTGATCTTCGTTCTGGATACTGGCAGATTGCTGTTGACGATATGGACAGAGAAAAAACCGCGTTCATCACCCCTGATAGCCCATACCAAATTAAAGTAATGCCGTTTAGATTACGAATTGCCCCTGCCATCTCTGAGTGTATGATGGAATCATTGCTCCAAGGTTTCAAATGGTCCACATGCCTCTGCAACTCCGACGTCATCTTCTTCGCGCCAACGTTGGACACTCACCTTGAGCGTCTAACAACTATGCTTGATGTATTTCGAAAGGCGATAGCTGCAAGTTAACTCGTCCAAATGTCGTTTTCGCCACGTCAAATTACTCTTCTGGGCCATCTCGTTTACGCTTCTGAAGTGCAGCCTGATCCCGACAAAACTGGCGCTCTCCGAGACTTTCCGGTTCTCAAGACAGCCGCAGACATCCGAAGTTTTGTATCACTATGATCATACTTTCGTCGTTTTGTTACAGATTTTGCGACAATTGCTAGACCCCTCACTACTATTTTGAAGAAAGGCGTACAATTCTTGTGGCGCACTTCAGAAGCCGCCGCCTTCTCTCGTCTCATCACTCTTCTAACCTCACCACCCATGCTCGCCCACTTCGACCCTGATGCTCCTACAGACTTGCGTACAGATGCCACCGGTCATGGCGTAGGTGCCGCCTTTGCCCAGCGTCAGCGTGGCCAAGATCGCGTTATTGCTTATGCGAGCCGCCTCCTAGCACCATCGGAGCGCAACTATTCCATTACGGAACGAGAATGCATTGCTGTTGTCTGGGCGGTTGCGAAGTTGCGTCCTTATATTTAGGGTCGCCCTTTATCCGTAGTCACAGACCATCATGCTCTCTGTTGGCGCTCGTCGCTAAAGGATCCTACAGGCCGGCTTGGTCGATGGGCTTTGAAGCTACAAGAATTATCATATAGCGTGGTCTACAAGTCTGGCCGCCTGCACCAAGACGACCGTTTTCAACACTCAGCGGCCGATGCCACTCGACGCCTCTTCGTCCTCCGCGACGCTACTCTGTACCGTCGTAACCTTCAACCGGATGGCTCTGAGTTCCTACTTGTAATACCTAAACACCTCCACTCAACCGTTCTAGAAGAGCTTCACGACGCACCAATGGCAGAATACCTCGGCGTATATCGAACATATGACCGTGTACGTCGCCGTTTTTTCTGGCCCAGCCTTGCCCGTTTCGTACGTCATTACGTCGCCGCTTGTGAGCTTTGCCAACGACGCTAGAAGGCTTCCCAGCTCCCCTCCGGTTACCTTCAGCCACTCGACATCCCTGCCCAGCCCTTCCATCGTGTTGGCTTAGACCTTCTCGGCCCATTTCTGGAATCTACATCAGGAAAGAAGTGGGTTGCAGTCGCGGCTGACTACGCGACCCGCTACGCTGTAACCCGCGGTCTTCCGACCAGTTGCGCAACTGATGTTGCGGACTTCCTTCTACATGATATTTTCGTGCATGGTGCTGCGCGTCAATTGCGAATAGACCATGGCCTTACGTTTTTGGCCAAAGTCATTGAAGACATCATGCGGGCCTGCTCCATACAGCATAAATTTACCACCTCCTACCACCCTCAAACGAACGGCCTCACTGAGCGTTTGAACGGCACCCTTACAGACATGCTATCGAAATCCTTCTCAGACGACCACCGTGACTGGGACCTTGCTCTACCTTACATTACCTTTGCGTACAACTCATCCCGTCTTGAAACTGCTGGCTTTTCCCCGATTTACCTCTTGTATGGGCGAGAACTGACGCTACTACTGGACACTGTTTCCGTCCACCACAGCTTCAGCTAGCGCTTACGCCCTTGATGCAATCGGCCGTGCTAACCATGCTCGTCAACTTGCGCGCGTTCGTCTAAAAGTGTCTCAAGACAAACAGAAGCAACGCTACTACCTCCGTCACGGTCATGTTCATTTTGGGCCCGGCACCCTCGTGTTGCTTTGGTCCTCGTCGCGTAATGTTAGCCTTTGCGAGAAACTGCTGTCCTGTTATAGAGGACTATATCGCGTGCTCCGCCAAGGGACCGATGTCACCTATGAAATTGTTCCAGCCACGCCCACTACGTCCTCCGCTGTGACAACCAGTGACATTGTCCACGTCGCCCGAATGAAGCCCTACAACTCTCCACGCGCCTTGAATATTTAACAGCACCGTGGCGGCGCTTTTGCCATCGCGGGGTAGTATTACGATATTATCGGGAGATACTCAAGAGACGAGCCGCCGCGAGAACGACGATGAAGTTGGTCTGTGCCTTGGCGCGGGCGAGCGTCAGCCTGGCTGTCTGATGATGATGATGATGAAGCCTCAGTTAATGGCACAAACCCACTGAGGGGGATAGGCCACGAATCGGGTGGTAATATTAATCAATAAATAAGATAAAATAAATGGGTAAATAATAAATAACAGGAAAAAAGAAAGGAAACGAAATATTCCAAGATGCAAAATAAACTATGAATACATGAAATAAAGTATTGATCAATACTATAGCAAGCCTTGCGTTGATAGGAATGTTAGAAAAAAAAGAAAAGAAGTATATACTTAAACTTGAATAAGGCAAGTTATGAATAATAATAGTAAGATTTGAACTGTGAATTTGTGCATTTACTTTTTGAATTTTCTAAACTGCAGTAGAAATAAATCAATTCTTGAAAGTAAAAACTATTAACAAGGCATTCTTTTTGAGCCACATAGAAAATTATAAATGGCTAGGCAAACGTTCCTGTGGCTATATCCCAAAACTGTTGCTCCAAGGGAGAGTATAACAGTGCTGCTTAAAGGTAATCCTAAATTTTGAAGTGGAATTTCTAGAGAAAGTTTTCGAAGAGTAGAAAACCGCCGGCATGATAATAAAAAATGATCTATAATTTCTGGTTCATTGCAGAGGTAGCATAGAGGGGATACCGCCAGACTACATCGGTGCAAGTAAAAATTAAGTGTTGGAATACGGCAACGCAGCCTTGTAAATGAAACTTCAAATTTCCGGTTAGGACACCATTGCCGGTTCCAAGAATAATTTAAGTGTAAAACATCTTTAGATTTTGCTACTGACAGAGCTTTTTTCTCCTCGTTCAAAGAAAATCGCCGATATCTGGTTGCAGTAATGTGCGCAGTTGCCGGCAGCACAAATAGCACAGGACCTGCTAAAGAAGCTCGTGATAAGGAATCGGTTATTTCATTAATGTGAATGTCTCGGTGGCCAGGGACTCATACTATATGCACTAAACTTAAGTGAGGTGGAGCTAATGAATAAAACGTTTCCGGTTGTCGACTTTGTAGACGCAGTAAGTGCGCTGCATACAGATAGAGAATCTGTGACGATAATAACTCTTGTAATATGAATGGGTAATTTCCGCAAGGCAAGAACTATTTCCAGAAGTTCGGCATGACAAACTGATGTGTAATCTGGTAGGCGAAGTGAAAAAGACCAATTGAGGGATGGTGAGTAGATACCCACACCTGCCTTGTCTTCACACGAAGAAGCATTGGTCGCTTTTACGTTTATTTTGAAACGGGCCAAATAATCTTGTAAACGGTCATTCAAATACGTTGTGGGCAGAAATTTCGCATTGTGTGGAAAAATGTCTGCAAATTCAATTTTCAGCGACCCCGGTGACCTATGAAGCGCAATTATTTCTCTAAGGCGAAAATTTAAAGGTGCTAATTGTGCTTGCACAAATACAACTTGCGGGGTGTGGAACCGTGACCACGTGGTCTCAAAAAATGGACTTGGTTCACTAATAAAGGCATATTGCCCACGTCGTAGCGAAGAATCATAAGCTCTTAAGTAGGTTTGGACCGTAAGCATGCGGAATCGTGTGTGAAGAGTAGGGTGGCGCGCTTCCTTATATATTACATTATTAGCAACGAATTTAGGAAGACCTAAACATAGTCGAAGAGCTTCTCTTTCTAACAGAACAAGGGGCCTTAATTTATATTTTGCACTTCCGGAGAACAAAACACAACCAACTTCTAGAATCGGTCGTAGATACATACGCTAAATCATAATTAATGTGTCACTTCGCATACCAGAGCGTCGGTTACTGACTATACGTAGTAAACCTACGGCTCGTGTCGCCTTCGTTACAATATTTTCTATGTGAGAACGCCAGTTCAGTTTTCCGTCATATGTGATACCCAAGTATTTAAGCGACTCTACCTGAGGAATGGTTTTCTGTTCATATACTAATGATAACTGTAACGGCCCGGAAAGCGGAAAAACGAGGACTGCACTTTTGTTTACGTTTAGGGACAGGTGCAGGTTGTGAAGCCACGTCTGTAGAGTACAGAGGTACGTTTGCAAAGACAGGCGAAGGAAATTGATGTCTCTAGCTGTCGCGAAAAATGCAATGTCATCTGCATAGACATACAGATTCCCAACCTGGTGCAGTGGTACTAAACTCGTCAACAGGTTAAATTGTATAGGAGACAGAACAGGCCCCTGGAGCACCCCTCTTGTCTTATCGAACATTCTCGAAGAAAAGCCGTTTATGAAACAATGAAATTTTCTGTTTCTTAGAAATTCAACAATCCATGCCGTTATATATTTCGGAAAATTGTAGGACTGTAATGTGTCCAGAAGTAGAGTACTCAACGCTGTCATAAGCTTTTGCTATGTCAAGTGTCACTAAAGCGCTAACTTCTTTTCTATGCTGAGCAAGTTGGATGCGGCTATCCAAATCTACATGTGCACACCAAATGGAGAGACCGGGCCGGAAACCTATTTGACTTGGGCTCAGTACCGAATTTTCAGATATATGATCCATCATACGATCATATAAAACTCAATTAGTTTTACCATATTTGACGTAAGAGAGAGAGGCCTAATGTTGTCAAGGTTGTAGCCAGCTCCTTGTTTTTTAAGCAGCGGAATAACGTTGTCTGTCCTCCATTCTGGTGGAATCCAAACATTTTTTAGAGAATAATTAAATGCGTTAAGAATGTCATCAGAAGACATTTCAAACAACATTTTTAGCATGATATTGGAAATGCCGTCAGGGCCTGGAGCTGAGGCAGGCAGAGATCTAAGGACATTGAAGAGCTCTGACACTGTGACTTCCACGAAGTCATCGGCGATGGGAGGCCTTAGTGGCCCATTCGGCAAACGTGATTTTAAGCGTTGCGCTAAGCGCTTTCCTATGAATTCTAAAGAGGCAGATAACTCGCGTGGTGAAAGTATTATCGATTTAGTATTCGCTGGTGTTAGCATGAGTTTTCTATATCGAAGGAATCTGAACAGAGCTTTTTTGTTGCTGGGCTCAGAGAGGAATTCCTGATGTTTTTCGTCATACTCGTGTTTGGCATTCGAAACTGTTCTCTTGAACGCAGCAGCTGCGAATTTATAATCACTCCAGTTACTCGGGCACTGATTGTAAAGTAATTTCTTCCACGCGGCTTTTCGTCTTCTATATTCCTGCGTGCAATCCGAAATCCACCAAGGAGAGATAGTACTTTTGCTTATCTTAACATTAAATTGGGACTTTTTAAAGGTACTTTTTACTACTGCGCAAAGCCTCATGGCTTTGATGTCATTCGGTAGCGTTTTCTGGGAATTGAGGAACGTTTTCAAGATACTCTGAAATTTCTGGTAATTGACAAAAGTACGTGTCGGAGACTCCAGGGGAATAACAGGGCAGACAATGTCAAACCTAATAGGTTGATGGTCATTATTTGAAGCTGAGTCGACAGTAGACCAGGAAGTTACAGAAATTCCTGAACTGGCAAATGTTAGATCCAATGCCGATTTAGAAACACCCTGAATAAAGGTAGCTGACTTCGTGTTTAAGCAACAAAACTTTTGATTAATTGCCCAGTCGGATAACCGCTTTTCACATGAGTCTGTTTTCAACCTCAAGACACATGATGCGAATTAAAGTCTCCGGCTATCACAATTTCTTTCCTACAAGAGTTGACAACGGTATCGAGGAAACGAGTATCAAGCACGCCTGTGGGAAAATATGTATTAACTAAGGCAAATGGGGAACAACCAGGAATAGTTACATCTGTTGCTAGTATCTCACACTCCGTAGACATATACTGGTAGGAAATTTTTACTTTGTGGCATATTTTAGTTGATATCAAGAAAACAAGTCCTCCGCCTCTCGATGTACGGTCCAATCGAAATAAACGATAATATCTATGTGAAAATCTTGGCCATTGGAGAGCCAAGTTTCCTGCAAAAGAATAATGTCGGGAGAAAGTTGTGAGCAAAAATATATTAAATCAGTAGCTGCAGAAATAATGGAACGGCAGTTCCACTGTAATACATTTAAATAACCTATGATGAATTAATGCCTGCTTTAGAAACCGCTTGCTCTAAAATAGTCTTTTAAAAAATCGTTCTTCGAAAGACGGTCTTTACCGTACTTTGTTGGTTTTGATTGAGAGTCAGAGCTGGAAGAGTTAGGATTAGAATCTGACTTGGAAAGACTATCTTTCACAAACTTTTTGGTTTTTGAGTGCGGGACGGAGATCGATGAGTTATCGTTAGGTGATCTTGTGCGTTTAAGAGTCGGGAGGTCCATTTCTACATCCTGGTTGTTTTCCGACACTGATCCAGAGAAGCATCCGTTGTCGGTCTGCTGAGTTGAAGTTGATGGCCTCGCATTGTCTGCGTCTTGTACAACAACTGATGAAGGATCCATTAGTTGTTCAGCATTCGATGTTAGGGTCTGTGTAATAATCTGCGAGCTAGCATTAAAACTCGCTAAAGGACTGAAAAGCTGAATCATTTGTGATGTCAACACTTGAGCTAGAGTCTCCGACAGGTTTGATGTTAGTCGTTCCATAGCTTTTGACAACGCCTTTTCGACCGCTCTCGCAATAGAATCGGAAAGGGCTGAGTCTGCAACCATTTGCTGACGGGCTGTCACTCCTGCATATCCCTTAGACCTCCCCTGGACCTCAACAACAGCCTCACGGCGTGAGCAACGTCTCCTTTCAATTAACTCTACAATTTGCATTTCCTGTGATCTTGCGGGACAGTTCGAGTAGTTGGCGGAATGACCACCACCACAGAGACAACATTTCTCTTCTTTGGAGGAACAATCACTAAAACTGTGGCTGTCTCCACAAGCACGGCAGCGGGGTGCAGATCTGCAGTCTCTGACGCTGTGGCCAAATCGCCAACACTTGTTACATTGCAGAATGCATGGAGCTAGAGCTTCTACCTTGTAAATTAGGGGCCAGACCTTAATTTCTGTTGGCCGCATTGTCCCAGCACATGTAACTATGACTGACCCTGTTGGTGTCTTCTTATTGTCAATCACTCGACTGCACCGGGAAACGGAGATGACGCCAGCCACCGAGAACATTTCTAAAATCTCCTCGGGGGTTAAAGTGACGTCCACCCCTCGTACAAAGCCTCTAGAGCATGTGAGATGTGGTGGTACGAAACAGCTCACCGGATGGGAAGCGAATGTGGAACAATTCAGCAGTTCTTTGACACAGGTGTGGTCTGGCGAGCAGCAGAGTATGCCACCTCTGCCGAACTGACGGACCTCTCTGATTTGACGGAAGTGGAGTGAGGCCTTCTGCAATTCGCCCTGAATCGTTTTTAGGTTTTTCATATTGATCGTACCGCCGTCAGTCGGCACCATGGCCACAGGAACAGTGCCGGCTCCACTGCGAAGAAAAAACTCAAGCGGCAGCTCCTGAGGAGCTACCGACGCTGACCACGGGGAAGCCCCGTAGCCAGGTGATGCTGCAGACATCAAGCAAGGCTAACACAAAAACACATCAGAAGAAAAAGAAATATATATATATATATATATATATATATATGTATATATATATAAAGGGTATGTGAAATTACAAGCTGACCAAAAGAAAATACCACCCGATACTTGACCTAAGCCCCCAAAGCAGGAGAAGCCAGAACCGAGGAACGCGAATCCTAAGCGCAGAGCAAGCACAGCCGCCACGTCTGCTCTTCTTCTCGTGGGATCGTTGCAGTGTAAATAGCCTGGAGATAGCCTCTTTCGTCTTTGTCTTTCTACACGTAACAATATTGTGGAATTCCAGCCTACTCTCGATACACAGATACACGGACTTCTACGGGAGGGAAACGGACACCTCCATGTTTGTCCGCTAGAATGAGACTCCAGTCCTTCCATGATTCATCGAGCTAATTAACTTGGAAGGGCGGTCAATCGCGAATTATAAACACATTTGTTTTGGTTCGGGCATTCCTGTGACTGCGGCTCGGTCAAAGCATATCATCGATCGCGTCGAGGCTCCCTATAATGGTAACCTGCGACATGTACACACAGTTGTAGTGGGCGTCGTGTGTTGTGGTTACGGCATAGTCGCCGAGGCCACCTTACTTAAACTAATTAATTAATTATTAATTAATTAATTAGCTACTAAGCAATGAATGAAAATACCTACCCTAATTATTGATTAGAAGTACTACTACCACTACTACCACTACTACTACTACTACTACTACAACTACTACTACTACTACTACTAATAATAATAATAATAATAATAATAATAATAACAGAGCCTATATACATGCGTAGATTGAGGCAAAACACACCAGAGCTACACTGCTCGTTCCACATCATGGAGTGGAAGAGCTGATAATTTTGTTTTCGGTTCTTTGCTGCGCGGCGCACTTCCGATAGCGGACTGGTGCGCCAGCTGTTGCGTTTTTTTTTTTTTTTTTGTTTCGCGCAGCGAGAACACCTGACTTGCGGTATAAGCGAGTGGTGCACGAAAACTCAGGGAAACACAAGCGGACGACAGAGCATCATCGCGCGCTGGAAGACGGCGGAAAGTGAAATAGTTTCGTTCTCTGCACGCGCGACTCCACGACGTGTGAAGATGCACACGAAACGGAAGTACATATCTCTTGCAGCGGCAAAAAGTAAAACAAAAACACAAAGACATTGACCTTGTACGTTTTATTATATCTATAAGCTTTATTTCCTCTATTGAAGCGATAGTTTTAGCCGCCATGTTTGTTTAGTGGCTATGGTGTTGGGCTGCTGAGCACGAGGTAGCGGGATCGAATCCTGGCCACGGCGGCCGCAAGTGCGAAAACACCCATGTACTTATATTTAGCTGCACGTTAAATGACCCCAGGAGGTCCAAATTTCTGGAGTCCCCTAATAGGGCGCTGCCTCGTAATCAGAAAGTGGTTCTGGCACGTTGAAACCCCATTATTTAATTTTAAGCGACAGCTTTAGCAAATAATTGTTGTTGCCTTGAATACTTCTCGAAGTCACCTATCACTGAGAGTGACGTCACATCACGGCGATGTGCGTAGCGCGTTCGCGAGATTCACGTCACTCTGCTGCTGACAAACGGCGTTTGATTTGAAATGTGAGCTCTTTTCTCGGCGCGTGACGTGGTGATACTTAGCAGGCACGATTGCTAGCACGCGTTTATGCACGGCCCTCGTCAGCTAAAGAACGGCCAGACCTGGTGAGGGGTTCTTTAAGATCGAATAGATGCCATTAGCTTGCTGTCCCTATTGTAACAATTCAAGTATGTGGAACATTGCAGCAATAACAACAATTCTCGTGATGAACAACTTGGAATAATCTGCATAAAAATTAGCTCCCACTTGGCAAATTCGAAAGAAGTTACACTTTCTTGCATTCCCAAATTGGTCAGTTTCCACTGTAATGTCGGTTTACGCTGATGGCATGATAAGTAAATACGTCGGTAAAATCTCACAATCTCATGCAGTTGGTGTGAATATGGGGCGCTGCATGTAGTGTGCATAAAATTAGGTGCGTAATACAAATACTGCATACAGATACGCGTATTATCATGCATAGTATCCACAGGTTGCCAGATTTAACCGTTTCCTTTCATACTTGAAGCACAATAACGAAATGCGGCGTCGTAGTCACCGGATAGATTATGTGGATGCCATTATTATTCATTATTTTGTGGCGCAATGCATAATGATGAGGTTATGCGGCTTGTACGAAGGAAAAAATGATGATGAAAAGCGGCTTGATGAAAAGCGGCTTGTACGAAGGAAACAATGCTGCGCATTGAAAAAAAAAAGCGTTACTTTTGCCTGAAGTCGGACCCACGTTTTCCTCACAGAATAATCACATTTATAACAGCAGCAGTGTTCCTGCTCCTCATCAACTAGCGCATAACAGTCAGACCAGGCGCCAGTGAGTAAAGGAATGTAGGGAAACAGCAGGGAGCCTCGTAAAACGGAAAATCTCATCGCCTGCTGCGGCACCGCCTCTGGAAATTCTTGAACGGGGATTGGACGGGTCGCCATGCTGCGCTGATATTTCCCCAAGCCCACGGATATATGCCGGAGCACTAAACAGTTCTGGCTGCATAACTCCTCATATGATAGCCATTACGGAGTTTTCGATATGAAGCATCCAAGCGATTCTATTTAGTCAATTGCCCGCACGGCAGCCTTTGCGTTTTGTGTTAAGGCCGGCGGTTCGCGCCGTCTGTCGTTAGGTGCGCGAAAATGAAAACTCCCTATTGATTGTAATGGGGCTCGCAAGAATCGTACTTTGCTTGTTGTGCTCACCAGAGGCTTCCAGATACCCTAGGACTACCGGAGGCCAAACAGCGCAGGTGTTGCTTGGAACTCGTGGGAATGTTGTAGCAGCAGCTTCTCAGAGTCACGGAAATGAGATGGTCTGGGGATGAAAGAAAGCACCAGTGACTGTTATATAAGGCGTCGCTGCCTACCGCAGCGCCATGAGAAGGCGCGCGCTTGGAGCCGCCCAAGGGCGAGGAAAAAGAGGATGGAATGAACGCAGAGGATGAGTAATGTCTCAATTCCTGTCGTACTGAGTGTTATGCACGATATAACATAATTGGCGACGGGGATTTAACAACCCATGTGCTACCGGCTTGCTCTTCATCTGTGCCGTCGATTGCTGCATATCATCCTCCACGATGAGTATTTCGGGGCTACAACCGCCACCCCCGTTCCCGTCATCACTTGGAGACCCAGTCATCCCATGGGAGCAATGGATTCAAGCGTTCAAGAACTACATGGTGGCGTCGGGCGCCTCCGACCTACCTGCCATGCGTCGGAAGACGATTCTGCTCAACTGCTTGGGCTTGGAAGGGCAACGCATCCTCCAGACTCTCACGTCGGAGGACGACCCGCTCTTTTTGGCTTCGAGCGCTACCGGAGGGACGTTGACGACTCCTGCCCCAGATGAGTTCGACTGCGCTGTTGCGACACTTGAAAGTCACTACAAGAGCACTGTCAATGTCACCGCAGCGCGTCACCGTTTCCGTCGACGTGCACAAGCACCAGGTGAGACTGCGCTCGATTACGTCACCGCGCTACGAGGTCTCGTAGGAGCGTGCAACTTCGGTGACTTGGCGGACGACATGATGCGCGACCAGCTTATAGAAAAAACTACTAGCGAATACTTGCGTGAACGTCTTTTACTGGAAGAGTCTCTTACGCTTTCTCGGGCCCCTACCATTGCGAGACAGCATGATCAGGCGACTAGCGAAGCGAGAGAACTTGCACGACAGGAAGCACAAGTGCATTACGTTAAAAACACAAACACGTCAAATATGAGAGAAAAGCACTGTGGCACCTGCACGTGCTATAAGACGCCAACTGAAAGTCGTCGAGCTCTGAAAAAGCAAGAATGTTATCGTTGTGGCTCTTTGGACCATCTGGCGAATAGCCCTCACTGCAAATCTAAGAGACATAAGTGTCGCAGATGTGGAACGACTGGCCATCTGGAAAAGGTGTGCAAGTCTTCCCGAAAGTCTGAAAAGAAAATTCAGCATGTCATGGAAGGCGACGCAGATACAGCTGACACGGACGATCACATAAGTGTTTGTCACATCTGGAGTCGTAAGAAGGGAACTTATGCAGTGTTGGAAATTGAAGGAATTTCCATGTCGTTCCTGATTGACACTGGATCATCGGTTTCAATCCTAGCCAAAGAACTTTACCGACGCCATTTCGATACTGTATTTCCTCTGACATCAACATCCGTCCAGCTCCTCGATTATTCTAAGTCAGCAATTCCTATAAAAGGATGTTTCATTGCTCCAGTTTCATTTGATGGCCGATGCACTTCTGTCCTTCTGTACGTTGTGTAGGGAGGAACAACAATTCTTGGTTTAGATGGTATCGCGGCTCTGGATATGAAGATTCAAGCGTCACCTCTCAGGTGTCTGCTAATGACGCAAGATACTCCTGTGCTCCCTCCTGAATTACGCTCCGAGTTCGAGCACTTGTTTGAAAAGCAGCTAGGAACTGTCAAAGGTTTCACTCACAAGGTCAGAGTTCGCGCATCTGTTCAGCCAGTGGCTAGAAAACTGAGATGACTAGCACTCGTCATTCGTGAGCAAGTCTCGGCAGAAGTACAAAAATTAGAAGCTCAGGACATCATTGAGCGCGTCGATTCTTCAGAGTGGGTCTCGCCAATTGTCGTAGCCAGAAAATAGGATGGCTCGATTCGCATGTGCGTAGATCTACGATAGCCAAACAAAGCTATAGTAGTGGACAGTTTTCGCCTGCCACAAACTCAGGAACTTTTGAACAGCTTGGCTGGTGCACAGCAATTCTCCAAGCTAGATTTAGCTTCTGCATACCATCAGTTACCACTAAGTCCAGAGAGTCGTGGTCTTACGACGTTTATAACCCACGACGGACTATTTCGCTTTAAGAGGGTGTGCTTCGGACTGGCATTGGCACCGTCAGCGTTTCAGAAGATGATGCATATGATCCTCCAAGGATGCAAATGCGTCTTGTTTTACATCGACGACATAATCGTGTACGGACGCTCCAGAGAGGATCACTTGGTCAATTTGCGCACTGTTTTGAAACGGCTCTCTGACGCTGGCCTCAGGCTCAACAATAAATGTGTTTTTGACGTCACTGAGCTGACTTTCCCAGGCCATGTTGTCAGCGCCAAAGAGTTATTCCCACTGATGTCATCTATCGAGGCGATAACCAAGGCACCATCACCTAAAAATATTAGTGAACTTTGCTCGCTGCTGGGACTCGCAGGCTTGTACTCCAAGTTCATCCCGCATTTTTCTGATGTCGTGGAGCCAATGCGTGTTTTGCTTCGAGGAAACGCGCCTTTCGCTTGGACTGCGGCAGCCCAAACCGGCTTGGAGCAGCTGAAAACGGTCATAACATCTTGCAAAGTTCTTCACCTTTTTGATCCTCAGTTAACCGTGTACGTTACAACTGATGCCTCGGGATATGGATTAGGTGCAAACTGTAGCGTTCGCCTCATGTACTCTTCAACCGCATGAACGGAAGTACTCCGTCGGTGAACGTGAGGCTCTTGCCTGCGTCTGGGCCTGCGAGCACTGGCACGTTTACCTGTGGGGCCGACCTTTCACCTTGCGGACAGACCACGCTGCTTTAGTTACGCTCCTCTCAACGAAAGGCACAGGTCACCGTCCGTTAAGGATTGCGCGCTGGTCATCACGGTTGCTGTGCTACAACTACATCATGGAATACAGGAAGGGTAGCGAAAACGTCGTGGCTGACGCACTCTTCCGGCTGCCCGTACAGAGTTTCACCCATGATGCACCCGAAGAAGTATTTATGTCTCTTGTCCCCAGTAGCTACCATGCAAGAGCTTCAAGAAGCAAGTGCCGCCGATCAGGCTATGTCTTGTTAAGCAGTCAAATCCTTGTCAAAAGAGCTGCTACCTTACTTTCACGTGCGATCTGAACTCTCTGTTGTTAGCGACATTCTTTGCCGGGATTACAGGATTGTCGTGTCTTCCGCTTTGACCCGCCGTCTTATGGATCTGGCTCATGAGTCACACCCAGGAATTAGTCGTACCAAGGCTCGTCTTAGGGAGTCATATTGGTGGCCGTGCATAGATAATCACATTGAAGAACTTGTACGGACATGTGTAGCCTGCCAGTCATCTGACAAATGAGCGCGTACATCTGCAGCCCCAATGCAACCCGTCACTCTTCCCGAGAAAGCCTGGGACAAAGTTGCTATCGACATTGTGGGACCTTTCGCGCACGCTCCAGCTGACTGTCGATTTGCCATTACGCTTATTGATTATTACAGCAAGTGGCCAGAGGTGACTTTCGTACGCGATGCGACCACGTCTACAGTGACCAAATTTCTACTTGAACTTTTCGCAAGAGAAGGATATCCACGTGGTATCGTATCCGATCATGGACCACAATTTTCTTCAGCAAATTTTGAAGGTTGTCTCACAGAGCGCGGAATCACCCATTACAACTCTTCTGTGTATTACCCGCAAGCTAACGGTTTAGTGGAAAGATTTAACAGGGTATTAAAGTCTTATATTCAATTAGCCCTGTTAGAACGTCGTGAATAAGAACAGCGATGTTTGATTACCTACAAACATATCGCTGTACGCCTCATGCGACTACTGGTGTTGCACCCGCTATTCTTCTTCATGGACGCCAACCTCACACCAGACTTGACATTGTGGGATTTCCTGACAGATCTTTCACCAATGACCCTTCAAAGGCACTGCAGCAGTTGAGAGAGCGCATCAAGGATAAGCAATTGACGTCAAAGCGCTAGGCCGATCAAAAACGCGGTGCCAAGGAACCCAACTTCGCCGTGGGTGACTACGTGCGGGTTAAAATACCTGCAGTTCATGGGAAGTTATCTTCACAGTTTTCTGCGCCCAAGAAAATTATTGGAAAGCGCGGACCCGCCTCTTTCCTCTTGGAAGATGGGCGGGTGTGGAATGCTTCCAAATTAGCGGCCGTTCACCCTGAAGCTATGAGCAGAATGAAATTAGGTACCACTGCTGTCATGAACTGGTCACCGGCATCCGATCACTCAACTAGAGCGGCTGTAAGCCACTCGCCACAACCTGGCACATCAAGCGCAGATAATGCACCCCTGAATCCTGAACCACCTGCTGCAGGGCGCACGCAACAAGCTTCAGGTAATTTGCGAAGATGCGAAGAGCGCGTGAGGAGAAGCGCCCGCAACAAGAAGACACCAAAGAAGCTGCATGACTGCATCAGGAAGTAACGGACAATTTTTTTTTCACGAGGGGATATGTTATATAAGGCGTCGCTGCCTACCGCAGCGCCATGAGAAGGCACGCGCTTGGAGCCGCCCAAGGGGGAGGAAAAAGAGGATGGAATCAACGCAGAGGATGAGCAATGTCTCAATTCCTGTCGTACTGAGTGATACGCACGATATAACAGTGACGTCTTCCGGACTACGCGGCTCAAGGACATACTCAAATCCGACGTTCGGGCTTGCAAGGCTTTTCTTCGTCTTCATAGTACTACCCCGCGATGGCAGCCGCCCCGCGTACCCTGCCCCTTTTATTTATTTCGCATAAAAGGAGATGACACACCACAGAGAAGAACCAGGCGCATCTAAAATTATTCTTAAGTGAAGAGCCCCACCACAGGTGACGTTGGCTTATTTACGAGATTCCCCTGCCTGTCGACGAAAGAAAGCTAAAGTAGCGGTCGACGTTAGCGATGAGGGAACGCAATTTACTTAAAATTTAGCGATTACTATATATGGAGTGTTATAGTGCAAGGGCGAATGATAGCCAATGGGCGCCAATCGGTTATCTACTGCTGTCGATAATGTGGTAAGTGACAAATGGTAAATGTACAGATGTGGCGGAGTTGTACGGAGGTCTAGAAACTGCGAATGTAAAGTGAGTAAAATATATGTGTAATAAAATAATGACCATGTCTGATGAGGTGGTAGTTAGTACAAAAGATATGGTTTGAATTGATTGAAATACGTAAAGGTATAAGTTTCAATAGCACTACTGCTTCGTCAAGGCCCTTAAACGCATGAGCCTGGAGGCGCGTGTTCTACAAATTGCTACTAACGGAGCAGAAGCCTTTGGTGGGAGGATCTACTACGAATCTCGTGGGCTAATCACATGTGACATAACTTCACTTAGGAATCTTAATACAGCATTGGCTTGGATAAACGGTCCTGCAACAAGAAACATTGCTGGATTGAGAGGAGTATGCTGTTGGTAAGCAGCAACGAATGTGCTTTTTATTACAACGAAACTATATAAATGGCTAGAGTTCCGTGCATTTTCCGCTCATACCCCCGTAAGTTTCATTCTCGCGTACGCAAGCAAAAATGCAATGGCTCATAGCCCCGTATGGTATAGGCTACAAGCACTCAGCAATGTGAAGCGAACGGTGGTTAAATTTTCTCTAATCACGCATACAAAATACAGAACACCATTTCGAAAACTGTCATCGTAAATGGCGCATACTCTCGTGAGCAATGGCTCTTACCCCCCTAATAAAAAATGCAATGACTCATAGTGCCGTAAGGTTCATCGCTGCTGATTGGAGGAAGACGAAGTGACTGCGAGCCAGGACGCGTCGCGTCGAAGCCCCACAATTTGCTCAAATAAGCGTGATTTTTGCGAAACCAGTGCCATCGCACCGCGGCATCACGTTTATGAAGATATATGCTTCACTTCAAGACCATTTTAGACCCTGTGAGTTTATTTTGTGCACTACCACGAGGACTTTTATGCCTGAAGCGGGCGCTACGTCGGCTAACCCTAACGCTGTACCCGCCGAAGATTTCGTCGCTTGGACGGACGCCGGGGCTCCCACCGGCACAGAGACATCTACCCAAGTCTTGTCAACGGCACTACAATTATTTACGAAGTGATCGGCTGAGAAATCGACCCCTCGGAGGTTTCCGTCAGGAACGGGTGGTGCGACATCGCCCCACGAAGAGCAACCAAGCCTAAGTCTAACCTCAACGTGGCTGCCAACGTGGCAGCCTCCGGTGCCAGAGCGAAAGCACCCAAGACCATGTCGGCCCGTAAGGAAATCATCAAGGCAAGTAGAATGCCATCACTCACGCAAAACGAGACCAAAGTAGTAATTCGCATCCGCGGCGGACTGAACATCGCCAAAACCGGGCACGTGGGAATTGTGCAGGCCATCTAAGAAGCAGCCGCACTCGAACCGATGCAGTGCGACGGGAACACGATTCGCCCGACCCTCAAACAGAACATCATGGTCGTGAGTTCTTCGCTACCCGAGAACGTCAACGGATATTTGAAAGTTCAGAGCGTCACCATCGCCGGGCAGACGTACGGGGCCTTCTCCTACCAGACTGCACCGGACGACACGTGCAAGGGAGTCATTCGCAACATTCCGCTCCACCACACGCAAGAAACGATGACGAGGTCTATCGTCAACCCGAGAAACCCACTCGCACTGGCGGCGAAGGGCATTAAGGAAACCGGGACGGTGATCGTAGTCCTCGAAGGACGCAAAGTTCCCAACCACGTGATGTACGGTTGTACATGGGTAGAGTGCTCGCTCTACAGGAAGGAGATCGCCATTAGTCAGGCTTGCGGCAAACTAGGGCACCGAGCTGACGTATGCCCCACACCGGAGAAGCAAACTTGAAGGGATTGCGGCATTTCAGACCCCGGAGAAGATCACGCTTGTGAAGAGGTCTCTTGCGCGCTGTGCGGCGAGAAACGCCCCACGGCCAGCAAGGAATGCAAGAGCAGATACCAGGTCCCGTACGTGGTACGCAAGCGAAGAATTTAGAACAAGCAGGCAGCCATTGCGACCAAGAAACTTCGAGAAAAAGCGACGAGTCTCTTAAGGCAGAACGGCGCAGGTGCGGCGCAGCATCCAGACGGACAGCGCGAGCCCAGAGGACGCTCCAGATCCAGAGGGAGCTCGGGATCCCGATCGGCCAGCAGAGGTCGCAGGAGCCACTCTCGCACACCCGGGAGCCGGGGCCGCTTCACCTCGGGTGTGCGCTTCGTACCCGCGACCGGAGCTAACAGCTGGGCCCAGCGAGTCAAGGCGACAGCGGGATGCCAGGCCTCGGCAACGGCAGGGACGCTGCCCACTAACTGCGGGCCACTGATGGACCAATCTCAGGTGAGCTTGCAAGCGCGGCCAGAGAATAATGTACAAAAAGACATCTTAGAGAGAATCAAAGCACTCGAGCACGAAAACGCTCAACTCAGACGCACAATGACAGAACTGGCTAACGAGAATAGATTGCTTAAAACGCAAATTACCTCACCAAATGCACAGACACAGGACATGCACATGCACACTTCAACCAGTCCGAATACCTCCAGCGTAGCGGTATCAGAAACGAATAGCCAAAGCCCACCCGCGGGCACGCCAGCAACCAAGAAACGCAAGGCCAAGACCACGGAATGCGACCCGCCTGCCAAGGGCATAGACGGTAAATTGAACAAGATCCTTAGTACCCTAGGTCAACTACAATTCAATGTCGAGTCACTAAAGAAGGGGCACGACAGACTAGTAGAGGCGGTCGATGGCCTAACGAGCAGGGTAGAAGTGATGGAGAAGGGCTTCGGCGCCAGGATCGAGGGCCTCGAGAGAACCGTCTTTATTCACACCACGGCACCGGTCAACACCCCCGCCTCCTTTATGGTCAGAAGGAACACCGCAACAAGCAATATCGTCACACCCAAAATGGCGGTAAAGTCCGCAACCAAAGTAGAAAGCAAAAATAGAGAAGGCAAATAAGCGAGAAACAGCCGAAAGGCACCAAGCGCAAACGAACAATCAAGGCAAGCTTATAATCTGGCAATGGAATTGTCGCGGGTTCCGCAACAAGAAATCGGTCTTGCAACAACACATCAGACACACTACAGATAAGCCGGACATCATACTCGTTCAACAGACCAACACCGACACACCCACACTTCCGCGATATGAAACAATTGCCGTTCCACCAACAAAAGCCTGTAGCGGCGTAGCGACGTTTGTCAGTAACAGGCTCGCGTGGGCCGAAATTGAGAGAAGTAATCCGGACAGCAAAAGCGAGCACTTGTTCATCGAAGTCTTTCCCAAATGCAAAAATGCTAAGAGCATACTAGCACTGAATATGTACAGCAGCCCGAACCACAGAACGCAAAGTTTGAGAAGACTGTTGAAGAAGGCCAGGGACAAAGCCCACTGATTATTGCCGGAGATTTCAACGCCCCAAACGTAGAATGGGGCTACGGCGTCACCAATGCCTAAGAGAGAAATCGTGCCACCGATGCGGAAGAGATGGGCCTCAACCTGATCACGTCCGCGCTCTACCCTACCAGGATGGGCAACTCGGTCTCGAGGGACACCACCCCAGACCTCACGTTCGTTCTCAACACCGAGGGGGCCACCTGGCATAATACCGGCGACGACCTCGGCAGCGACCATTACGTTGTGGAAACGTCAATAGCAATCGCTTTGAAACTACTACGAAAGTGGAGATAGACGGATTGGGATGCGTTTAGACAGATAAGAAAGGAACGTACCGACAAGCCCGCTACACTAGAACAGTGGACGCAATAACTAAAGGAGGACGCCCGCAACGCGACAAAAGAAATAGAAACAGATGTCCAGACAATCGGAATGGATGGTAAGCTCGCTCACATGCTGGAAGCAAAAAGATCCATGCTGCAGAGATGGCGTACCCAGAGACTCAATAGAAGACTTAGAAAAAAGATTGCATTACTCAACAAGGACATTGAGCACCATTGCGTGGTGCTCTCCAACCAACAATGGGACGAAGTATGTGCAAGGGCCGGTGGCAGCATAACCTACATAACCTAACCTACTCAAACACCTTCTTAACAAAGGTCAAACCAGGAGCTCCCAGACCAAGGCGGCTGACAAGATAGCGAAACGTGAACTCAAAAACTCCAACGAGCATCAATTTATGGCAAGACTTGCCGAAAGATACATGCCACTCTCGAGCAGCCACGCAAACGAGGCCGAGGCACCCGGTTCCCCTTACACGGGAGCGGACAACCCCGACTTCGATGAAGCCTTCATCCTGGAAGAAATCAGGTCCGTCCTTCAAAACCTGAATGGCACATCGGCCCCAGGTCCGGACGGTATTAGTAACAAGGCCCTTCGTAACTTGGACGAAGACTGCGTCCGGTACCTAGCGGATCAAATCAATCAGGTCTGGGCTTCCGGCAGGGTCCCACCGGAACGGAAGAACGCCACCACGGTTCTCATCCCAAAGCCCAACAAGCCCTCGGGCATCGAGAACCTCAGACCCATATCACTCATGTCGTGCGTGGGTAAGGCGGCGGAACGCGCAATTCAGAACAGAATCTCCAGATTCCTCGAAAACAAGGGACTGTTACCACACACCCTCATCGGATTTAGACCCCGTCTATGAACTCAAGACACCATGATTTTATTCAAGCACCAAATCATTGATGACCCCATTAGAAACGCCAAGGCCATTCTTGGGTTGGATCTACAGAAACCGTTCGATAACCGCTCTCACCAATACATTGTGGACACCATTTCCGAAATCAACCTCGGAGCTAGATTCCACTCGTACGTCAAGTCATTCTGGCATACCAGGACGGCTACGCTCCGATTTGCCGACCTCTCCACGGAGACACCCTCGCTGTGGGGCAGGGGCACCCCACAAGGCTCGGTCATCTCCCCTATGCTTTTCAACCTTGCCTTGGCGGGACTTGCTGAGAAACTAGGACAGATCCACGGGCTCGAGCACACCATATACGCAGATGACATCACCATGTGGGTGTCCGAAGGAACCCCGGGCATAGTGCAGGACATCTTGCAAGAAGCAGTGAACGCCATAGAAGAATTCGGAGCTGCTCGTACGCAGACCCACGCAGAAGGACCGCAGGCCATGCTCGTGAGACTTGGATTTTAATCAGGAAATTACCGTACGAACCACTTCGGGACACGCCCTACCGTGCGTCGACAAAATCAGAGTCCTGGTTATGATCGTAGCGACTAAAGACGTCAATGCCTCTACGGTTCAGAAGCGCATCACCAAAACCAACAACGCTATTGGGCTCATCAGAAGAATTGCCAATAGACACAGGGGCCTCAAGGAACATAATCTCATCAAACTCATACACGCGTTCGTCACCTGTCACTTCGCGTACATTGCGGCAATGCTCAATTGGACACGATCCGAAAGAGACAGACTTAATGCCCAAATCGGAAAGGTCACCAAGCAAGCCCTCGGCATTCCAACCAGCACCACCAACGAGAAACTGAGGCACCTGGGTATGCACAACACCCTGGAAGAAATCGCCGAAGCCCAGCAGTGCGCCCAACTTGCTAGGCTTTCGACGATGCCTATGGGGCGCACGATCCTAGAGAAGCTAGGCTTTGCTCAAGGAGACATAGAAAAGACTTTGCGGACCTCCCACGGGACATCCGCGCCAAGATCACGGTCCGCCCTATACCCAGAAACGTACACCCCGAAAACAACAGGGGCAGACGACAAGCGAGAGGACAATTCCTTCTTAACTAAGCCTTGGCGAACCGTGAACGCTCAACTTTTGTGGACGCGGCGGCATATACGGGAAACAAAGCTTTCGCAGTGGCGGTTGTGGACGGCCGCAGATCCACAAGATATGCAGCCACGGTAACTGCAAGGAAGCTTGAACAGGCCGAACAGGTTGCAATGGCTGTTGCACTCACCGAAGACAATCTTTCTCATATCTACAGCGACTCCATAGCTGCTATCAGAGCTTTCCAAAAGGGCACAGTCTGCGCACAGGCTCTCAGAATTGTTTCAAAGAAAGAGATTAAGAACCACTTCATATACTGGTTCCCGACACACTTAGGACCAAAGATCGGCGACGTCCCGAATCTTAACGAGGCGCACACGAGGCTGCGCGCGCGCTTACAGACCACGCGGCTTCACCCAACCACTCGGAGAGTAAGGACGCGCCCACTACATACAATGAAATCACTAAACACTACTTCCTACAACGCAGACAGTATAGCACGCCACACCGCACGCTCACTCGAGCTCAAACGGTTACACTCAGCATGCTACAAACAGACACATACCCCACGCAAAACAGATTACACCATTACATGCCTGAGCTCTACGAAAAGTCTTATTTCACCAATTGCAATACATCCCTTAAAGTATATCATTTACTCTGGCCGTGCTCGCAAGTTCACATAAACTCCGCACCGGACAAGCGCAAGTTTTAAAAAGGAATCCGGAGCGAAGAACTCTCTCCCCACCTCTGGGCCGTCCAGCAGATCCACGGCGCCGCTAGGAAACTCAACCTTCCGGTTCCGTCGTGGGAGACGCCCACTCCATGAGAGCCCAAAGCTTTCGTGGCCTGCAGGACCTGAATAAAGTTGATTTCCTTCCTTCCTTCATCGCCGCTCAGTTTGAGCGAATTAGCTGTGATGACAATACCCCTGTTGTCGTTGTGGGTGATTTTATGTGGATGTGTCGCTACCGAAAAGAGAGCGGTTTACGCTCTCCGTGTTGCAGACATATCCGTTGCGATGACACACCAATCCGGCCCATGAGTTCACCCAGCGGCGTACGTGCCACGATTTCACATCAACAAAGAATGTCATCGCACTAGCGAGTGAAATGACCACTGATCAAGACAATAATTAAGTGCGCATTCCTTTAGTCACGATGATCACCCATCAAGACAATAAATGAGTGCGTACCTTTGTTCAACGTTATGTGTCAACTCTGTGTCGTGTGCTAAACAGCGTAAGTGGTCAACCACTATCACAGAGTGGAATGGCTCAATTTTTTAGCTTAACGTTCGCTTGCCGGCACACAAGAAAAGCTTGGAGTGCAGTCAGATGCTCGCTACATCTGCCATAGTTTGGTGGTTGACACCCAGTCGGAAGATAAGAATTCTCAACGGACAAAACAGTAGAGCAGTGTGTTGCTGTTTTGTTGCCAATGGCCTGTTACCTAAATGTGGCGTGATTAAATACAAACTACTCAAGCTTTCTTTGTCCTAAATGGACTGCCAAAAGCTTCTGAGTTATTTTCGCGAAAAAGGCTTCAAGTCTATCGCAGGAATAGCTGTAGAAGAGTTTTAGGCTATCGTTCTAATTGGACGTAGTAGTTTCCTTCCCGGGTACCTAGCATAAAACGATATGTTGGTTTGATGGATATATTGTACACAGACACGGAAATTCATCGCACTTCTTTGTATTCACAGAGGCGTTAATGCTTTGAAAAGTCTCAGCGAGCCTTTAAATAGAATTTCATTTCATACTTTATTTGCTTGCTGTGATTTAGAGCGGACAATATTGCCTAGGCCTTAGCGGTAAATATATTTGTTTCTTGATTAAAAACATAAGGATCCTTGGAGGATATACGTATTATTCCCAAAGGTACACCGGAATATGATCTTCGTGCCTCATCGTCATGCTCTAGGCACGAGTATTTCGCACAAAGCTGAACAAAGTGCACCTCAATATGTGCCTCTGTGGCATGTTTAGATTTCAAGAAATGATCTGTCACATTCTTTGAGCTGCCATTGCCACGGTGGTAACAACTTTGCTGGAGGCATGAGACGATGTTCAAGAACTTGTGCCCCCTCTTTGGTGATATTCTACGCGCACAACGAGAGAGTCTCTGTAGCTGCAGGTCAATTATGAATAGTTTGGCATATGTCCCATCATTAACATTCGAGTAAGGAGTATGTTTAGTGCTGGAAAGTATATTCAAAAAGTATATGACACTATAGTGCACAGCCTCTGCTGTCGGACTGACATCTCATTGGATTCTACATAGACACTGTACAGCACCTTTTATGAAGTTGCAATGGGCAGTCGGATGCCTGTGTTGCACAGAATTGTGCATCCTGTGGATTGTGCACATGATTGAGCACTGGGAAGCCAAGGCACCGTAGTCAAAGCGCGAACATACAAATCTTTGTTTGTGTTGTGTACAGTTCACTGCCCCATGTTCTGTGCACGACAATTTAAGAACTGATTATGCACGAACGCATTTCAAATGTTCAGCTCGATAGGCATGCCATGGTCGGTTGTAGAACGTCCATCTCTGAAACCGCAATGATAATGATCAATCATTTTCTGGCACAGCGTGCCAAGACAACTTGTATACTGGAGTAGCTTGAGAGCACCGATTGGTCTTTTCCTTGTTTCAAAACAAGGACCGCAACAGCTTCTATCCATGCAGATGGGTGCTATCTGACAGCCCAAATAGCGTTGAAAAGTGCGAATACTAAAAGTTGTGTATCTGTGTATACGTTTTTAAATCATGTCAGACATAATTCTGTCAGGTCCCGGTGTCTTGAATGTGAGCTTGCATGTGACCAAGATCTGCATGCGAACATGCACGTCAAAGGGCGGTTATATGGTTTGTTCTGCTGGTATTTACGTACAAATGGCTTACATTCTTCTATATTTGGTATTTCAGGAAGTATTGTTAATAATGGATTTCATTTGACACCCACTCAAAGCGATCCTCAAGTGAGTCTGCTTGGTGTTGCAAAGTACTTCCTCGATAGTTCACACGAGGCGATGGAAGTATTTGTTGTGTGTGTTATCAATTTATATCTCAGATGTATTTATTTATATCTCTGTTTAGTATTTCCGAAATTTATCCAGATACGGTGCCGGTATTCCCCATCACGTCAATTATGACTACATTGCATTCGAAACTGACACATAGGATCTCAGTTGGACTATTACAGACTGGCGCAATGCGCATCGTGTGTGTGCATTTTGTTACGACAGCGGTTAATAGATTGAAACCTTATTGGTGTTTGCGACGGTCCTGTACTTCATCGTCCTTGTGTCAAGTGAGCATCCTTATTTTAGATTTCACCCTGAACCACATACTGATATAAACACTCGCCTACTGTATCGCATATCACTCTTATCGCTGCGGGATTGTGCTATCGGCAGTGGGATACTACAGCCACCAATACATAGTTACAGTGCAGTAGAAGGAAAGTGTTTCAGAAGTGGCGAGTGCTGTGTATTGGCAATAGGTGGCAAGTGGGGGAGGTGCGGCACATGGACGCCAGCACACGCGATGGCAATGCAGCCGCCTAACATCTGTCTATCATTCCGGCAGTTGCCAGTTGTGCTGGCTGTGTATGGTTGTGCTATTTGTGAGTTTTTTCGTGTGGTGTCTGAGATTATCGTTTGCAACTGTTCAACTGTTTAAAATAAAGGCTTGCTTTTCCCTGAATTATTCAAACTTGAAACAGTCACATCAGTTGTCGCCGCAATATCGCCACCTGCATATAATTATTTACCTATTTATTAAGTTATCCTTATTTAGCTAAATACCTAAATTATTTCGCAAATAGCTATGCAGCATGGTCGTTTTGACCAATAACTCATTAGGTTCTAATTTTAAAATAATTAGGTTATTATACTTTTTTAAATGATTAGTTTGCCATATACAATACATTTTTCATTCTGTGTCTTCAAGAAACCAAGCAAGCAATCACTTTAGAAAATGTTCATGTATTGTGTATTCTTACATATATTGTTTGATTTCCATAAGCATAGGTACTAGCACCTTTTCGTTGATACGTTTCTTTCATGTGTGACTAGTAACTATGAGGATTTAAAGTGTATTTCTCCAGTTGATTTCCTTCACGTTAACCATGTACAAGCCACACTTGCGACTTCAACCACTAACCATTGTACAACATTCGATTAAACGCTGTTAAATTTGATGTAATGAGTTGAATCTTTTGAATATCGATAGCCTTTCCTAAACTTCGCCACGCAATACTCCGCTTCGGAGCCTGTGTTGACCTTGAATAAAAGAAATAAAGGTGTATATATTCACGACTACAAGTGGTCGTCGCAGATCATGTCGGCGGAAACAGGCGGCTTCCATACCGCATCATTTACCTCAAGGGCTCAGCAACTCTGCAATAGGTATGAGGGCGCTTTCCACGTGGCTTATGTCGACGCCACGGACTACCCGGCGGACTCAGCTACGACACTTGCCGTGATCACGAGCTCGAAACTGGATATCACAATAACCAGTTCAATACGTAGTATTCATCCTGAAAAAAGGGAAACAGCTTCTACAGCTCTCGCCTATGCATCGATACTGCATCGTGCATCATCACCGATTCGAAGACGACCGCGTAACTATACCAGAGGACTCATCTCGCCCCAAGCGCACCGCATTCTCAACGTCACACACCCCTACCGTCGCCGCAACGTCCTTCTTACCTGGGCGCCGAGCCACTCAGGTGTTACGGGAAACGAAGCCACCCATTACACCGCCCGAGCAAGCGTCACCCGGCGCGCGCCACTCCTCTTCGGGCCAGCAGTTTTCCGGACGGTCTCACCATCCTGATCACGATCACCTCTGATCACGAGGGCGTAGCCTCCTGGCGCAGCCACGCACGCGAACACATGGTCACCTATGGTGGGATCGTCACGTACTACCGTAAAGCCCAACTCAAATTTTCCTTTCCCAACAAGTCTCGTAACAAGCATCAATCCACCCCTTGGCGGCTCTTACAGACTCACACCCTTCGTACAGCGTCCCTGTATCATCACACCTAGAGAGACGCCTTCACACGGATCTGCAAAACATGCCACGCGCCACAAGCAGGTATCGGCCACATTATCTCGGCATGCCCCAGTGCACCACCAATTGTCAAGCACAGCACCAAGCTTGCAATCAGAATAACCATGCCCGAGCAGTGGGGCGCCATACTGCTCATGGAATAGAGAGAGGGTCAAATCTGTGTTGTACGGCTTGCCGGACGCCGCTAAGGCTAAATGTCTGGCCGCCGCCTGAGGAAGGGCGGCTCCGGTGGGGCTAGTCTCCCGGTACCCCACCTCCCTTGACCCCAGCAAGAAATTTGAATTAAGTTCTCTCTCTCTCTTCCACACATTACACCTGGAAGGTGAGCCACCTGGCAACGTCCATAAGAGGATTGTCCACCACAGACCATCGCAGAACACACTACTCCATTCTAGTACATTTTAATAAAAGAACAACAATTCTGCTTTGCAGATATTGAATAAAATTGTGCCTAGCGCGCTGTGAGTGTAGCAACACCTTTTGTAGCATTTCGATGAGCACAGCAGGCAATGGGATAGTAAACATGATACGAGCATCTCAGAGCGTACATAGTGAAAATATCGGGGTATCTGTCACATATTAAGACCAACTTAGACACGCAGATGGCGGTATGATTTGCAACAGCGTACTGTTGTCGCAGTAATGATGTACAGAATGGGGGTGAATCAAGAGGTGCTGATTGTTAACGCGCATATCTGCTTGATGAGTAAACGGTATATCTTCTCAACCACACAATCTTTCTTTCTCCAATTTTATTGCTCATTGTACTGAGAAATACAGCCAAGTGAGCCAAAGGACAAAACTTTAATACGCCAAGGTTGAGCGATGCAACAACGAATCATATAATAATACACAATAAACATATAGTAATAGGAAAAAATCCCGAACATTGCCCGCGTATTGCCGCTACCGGAGAGCGGTGCATGCTTTCACTTCTCAGAGCAGAAACGGCCACCACCTCGACGGGACGTCACGTAATGTTCAATGTAGTCTTCACCACACGGATACGCCAAAACGGGTCGGCCCTCAGCGGGTCGTTGTTGCCGCATTTGTTCACGGTGTTGTAGTCGCCAAGGTGAACATTAAACAGGAGTATCGCCATGTTCGGGCGCAGGATGGTAGATGGTCTTATCAAGTCCTTGCACTGCGGAGGCAGCCATAAAGGTACTTGTTAAAGCAATTCCATACACACTCCAAGCCATTACGTCCTGTATAGATTACGCGATCCCATGTTTGTGGTTATTGTTGTTCACTAAAAAAATAGTGTGCATATTTGCTGAAGCTATGAAATGACTTAGACAAGAGTAAACCGGCTAGTGACCGTTACTTTAAACAAAATTCCTTATCATGCACACGAGGCAATGGTGCCATGGCCTGAAAGACTTGTCTCGCTATCGGCATTCCCAACCAAAAGAATCTTTGGTCACATTTGGCAGCAACCAATAGGTATGCGTTTTTCATTTTGTTGGAAGGTTTAAGTCTGATATTTTGATGCGACCAAAATATGACATAATTATTAAATGAAAGACGTCGTAGAGACATGAACTTATTTGCCATACAACGAATGGAGCGACGCAATTTCACAACCAATGGTCACATCACACTGCTCGGCTTCGGAACCAAAATATTGCACATGGCATGAGGGAAGCACAAAGCTGTAACCACTGGCACGATCATTTGCGCAGCCATTAGGGCGCCTTAGCTGATCTATCAATGGGGGAGTCAACGTAATACTACGTTGACACGTTGCACTTCCTATGGATGAAGCTTCCATGACCGACACTGAACGGTAACGCTGAAAAGTTACAGGGTACCAGCTTCGCAACATTCCATCACTGTCATCTAAACACTGCAGTTAGGCAGGTACACTGTCTCATAGGATTGTTCATGCTATTTCTGAATTGTGTTTGAAAGAGACCTCAAAATTATTTCACAAATATGTGAGACTCATAGCATGTCCCTTTATGGCTGCAGTTTTATGGTTCCACCAAGGGAGAAGAAACAGATTTGTCGATACTGATGCAGCCATCCTAGATATTGTAAAGAAAATAATGTTAAGGCTCTTCTCCTCGAGGATGTTTCCTAGCCAAGTCTTCCTGGAACCTCACAACTTGTAACGAGAAGGTTGTGAGTACAACTTACGAAAATTGTCATGGGTTTCCCTACTCTTTTTAATTGTTACCTTTTAGTGGCATAAAAGGATCCGAGAAAAGTCACGAATTCTTCATAATTCGTAAATATATTTTTTAACACGAAGGACGTGCTGACGCGTATTTGAAGGATGCGTGCTAGGCGGCGGGTATTTTTCATGATTACTTATATGTGAACAGACCAATCGAGAAATGCAATACTAAAGTACATTACCCTATCGAACTTCGTTGCTAATTTGTTTTTTAAATAGTATGATTCTTCAAGAAGATGCCTATTGTTCGCTCTCGTTTGTGAAATGAATCTGGTGACGTTTCGGAGTGGTTAAATGCATTACGTACGTGTCACAGTAGCTAGAAATATTTTCAATTAGTCTCAGTTTTATAAAATCTTCCCTTTCAGAAAATGCCCTTTCAATTAAATAACACATATTTTGCGCAAAAAGCTATTGAAGTGTGTCGTATCAAGAGCTTTTATAGCTGTAGTCGCAGTTTATTACTCTTTGACGTTGATGACAAGAGTGCCACCAGTGCCTACACTTTCGTCTGTGCTAGTGACTGTACCGTAATACTGAATTGCATGTCACTAGTGCAACCTAACATTAGTACAAAATTGTCGTTAATGCGCAGCAAAAGAAGGCGGGCAGGGGGTGCAAAATGATTATAAGGGTACGTAATGAAACATCCGTACTTTCAGTAAGAGCCCGGCTTGTTGCCGAAAGGTCCGGTGTGTTGAGAATCAACTTTATATGTTGGGTCGCTGACATATTGAATATTTCGATAGTGGTGAATTGGTGAATAAGCGCGTGGTATATACGTACGCCTAGCGAGTCACCGACCGAAATCGGCCTTACAAATGTGCGCAGGTGGAGCCATCTCTAGAAAGCAACGTAATCCGCAGCTGTCACATCTGCCATCACTGGTCCTCACATGTGTTTCAGCTTTTCATTATAAAGAAACCAAGGCCCTGCACACAATGTGACGACTTAAGAGGAAGGGAAAGTGAATGTAGATTAAGCGCATTAAAAAAACACTATACATCAACACTTAAAGCAAACAATAAAAAAAAGAAAAAATACTTTGTGGACACGACGTACTCTTCAAATTGTACTGGTGGTGTTTTGTCGCGCCTAGACTTCCGAACAACTATTACCCTGTCCGCCTCCATATTGCCAGACAATGACTCCCTCCACTCTTACACTGAAGCATGACCATGTTTTACAGGCGGATCACTTGTGTTCCAGTGTCGTCAGTAGAAAGTGGTCGTTTTTACCTTTCAGAAGGCGACTGCATCGTCACCCCACAGGGTTGCTGCGAGCCCCATTTGCTGAAAACGCCTCTCTTTAAAAGGCATATAGTTGCGATGCATAGAATATTCGCTATTCCGCAAGCAATACGACCAGTCTCCTATTTATTTCATGATCTTCACAGGCGGGCCGAAGGTATCTCTACCGTTGGGCGTGGAATATGTTTTTTCACTATTGTGTCGTGTCCGACGTGAAATTTCGGCCCTTGGATCCCCCGCGGAGTCCGGTAAACTTTTTTTATTTGCTTTTTTGTACACAATCCAGAGCCGCCAGGTTTATGTTACCGGATCGCTCGGGCCCCTTGCTAGTTCACTTACTAATTCGAAACCTGAGAGAAGAATGCGAAAGATCGTCATCAGTGGTGGTGGCAAACCCATTGAGACAAAACACCAAGGAGGCTTCACGTTTGCAGTAGGCGCGTGTCAATTTATTTCAGCGGACGTATGCAAGTGCGGCGAAGAAGAAGCAGGAGTGGCGCCATGTCGGCGTTCGAAAGAAAATAAAAATAAAACTGAAAGGCTAGCCTTGCAAGAAGGTTGTGCCTTAGGTCTTTCCTGTTCTCGCGACACAAGTTACGACGACGCTCTCTTCCGTTGATCTGCACTAGCCGAGCTCGCAACAAATTCACACAACTTTTTGCAGTAACAAAGATGGTCACCCCCGGCTGGGCTTGGCTCGTAAATCACTGCAGCCCGGCGTGAGCCAAGCACTGGAATCTTCTGCCTTGAAAAATCAAGTAGACTGATACCGGCACTGCTGTGCCACGCTCTTCCAGGGAAAATGTTTCAGGGTGCATTTTTAGTCCGAATTTTACCGTTTCTTTCTTCTCGCGGTCAGCTCAATCCCATGCCTTTCGTTCCCTGGGCTGTTGCAAAATATGCGAGAAGGGCGCTGAGCACTCACTGATCCACATGCTCTGGCACCCAAAAGCACAGAAAATACGTCAACGATGCAGTTCGCCCACAAGTTCTTTTTTTCTCGCATGCCAACAGCAGCGGAAACCGAAGATCTCCTGCGTTCTCAAGAATCTCGGGTGGCATATGGAGTTACAAACCGAGGTGCACTTCCAAAAAAAGAAACCAGCCATAGCGAGCACTTTGGCTGCGAGAAACGCAGTACATTTTTTCACATGCTAGCGTTGAGAGACTTAACAACAGGTAAGTGCAATTCAAAGTGACAATGCACACTTTCCACCCCACCGAACACACCTAGGTTGAGTGAGCTTGCCCTGAGACGCAAATGTTTGTGGCTCTTCGATCAGTATTTGTTGCGGTGAACTAAGAGTCGGTGACGCTCCGATTTATACTAATGCTTAGGTCTTCGGCAGTGGTTAACAATGCAATGACGCCTTATGTTCCGAGCTATGAGGAAGTAAACCAGGAGGGAGCATCGCGTCATGCATCCAGCAAGGAACTCTCCATGAAGCAATCCCTTTGGTTTTTGAAACTGGCGTGTCACGTCCTGAGACCCAAATTTGATGAGGCATTATTATTACTGTTGTATTATTTTCACCACTCGGAGTTCTCTGAAATGAATTCTGAGCTTTACCCTCGGAATGTCGTCCGAATGCGTCAACTCTTGAGACTCCGCTTATCGCCGAGGATGTTTAGTCATCAGTGGTTTCAATGGACGCGGCACTTCAAGCTCTGGCTGCCGAGCGGGATGACTAATACGCACCGTTAGCTCAGACGCGACCATTCCTCGTTGCGCCGACTATGCGGCTTTAACTCAGGTGCATAAGCGCAAACTCTTGGGCCAGTTGGTGCATGACGAACTTGAAAAATCGGCACCAGCGAAACACAAACACAGGGAAAGGAGTTAGACACGGACAGACACTGGCCTTTAAACTTTACTTTCTTGGAATTCACATTGCCGCGCATAATAGCTTCAGACGCATGCGCATCTTGAACTCCTCCCAAGACATGTGCATCCATGATACCTTGGAAGTACATTGCCGCGCGAAAACAGCCGACGCATGGGCAATTTTTACTCCTCGCAAGACCCATGCATCAATGTCAGTCTTTTTAATCATCTTTTACCTACCCGATAGGCACGCACGTTGATTGTTGGCTAAACGCGAAGACATACCACTGACACAATTTTCTTTCTGATTTGCAATGTGAAAAGCTTCTAAGATTTCGGGCTCGTATCCAGTCTTAGCCGTCCCTTAAATGGACACACGACCAAACAAAGGCGCACTTTTTTGCAGTTCTTGCGAAAAATTATGTGTTTTGACGTGCCAAAACCACTTTCTGATTATGAGGCAAGCCGTGGTGGGGGACTCCAGAAATTTCGACCACCTGGGATTCTTTAACGTGCACCTAAATCTAAGAACACGGGTGTTTTCGCATTTCGCCTCCATCGAAATGCGGCCGCCGTGGCCGGGATTCGATCACGCGACCTCGTGCTTAGCAGCCCAACACCATAGCCAATAAGCAACTACGGAGGGCCAATTCTTGCAGCAGCGGCAATGAAGTGCGAAGTTGCTTCCCTGCTCCCCACTTAAGGATTTATTATGTTCTTGCAGACGCATATTAACACACCTACCTGTCTGGCCTATATATACTTTACCACAAGCGAACGAAATGCGCTAACCAACCACAGTCTTTCACTCGATGAAGAGTATCATGCCATTTTTTCGTCGTGTTATCATTTTAGGAAAAGGTAAGACTAGATATGAAAGCGAAATCTTAGAAACTTTTCACACTGCAAATCAGAAAGAAAATTATGTCGCTGATACGTGTTTGTGTTTAAACAACAAGGAACGTGCTTACCTATCGGGTAGGTAAAAGATGATTAAAAAAACTGACATTGATGCACGGGCCATGGGAGGAGTTGAAGATGCGCATGCATCGGAGGTTATATGCGGCAATGTTAACTGAAATGAAGCACAGCTGAAAGTCCAGCGTCCGTCCTTGTCTAACGCCTTTTCCTTGTGTGCGCGTCCTTCGTGTTTCGCTCCTACCCCCTTTTCAAGCTCGGCTTCTACTGAGTTGCGCATTGCTGCATCCTACCGCTGCACTTTCGTCATTGCCCTAACAATGTGACTCACTGTGATAAACACATCAAGCTAAACTTTTCTATTCAAATGCCGAAAGACTCGCCTTTCGTTCCAGAGTATCCTCGTCTTCAAAGAGGAAAATTAGAGACGGCAGATGTTTAATAAATGCGATACTGACGTCGGGGTGCGGTCGGCCACGAGTTGAGCGTGAATTCCTTTTACATGGCTGCAAAAAAAAAAGAAAGGCCTAAAGGTATTGGTATACATCCCTTCAGTTGTATCTACGATCTAAACAGTACTCTAAATAGTGTGGGCCTGTTGTAATTGCGATGTTGTCATTCAGTGGCTTTGCGTACAGACACGGCTTGGATTTCGCTTGTAGCTGTCGTTCCTTAAAGGGACACTAAAGGAAAACAATAACTCACGCTAAAGTGATAGATTAGTGCTGGAGAATCTGCAAGGCGTTAATATTATTGTGAACAGAGCCTCAATAATTGAGAAATTGATGTAAATGCACGACATGATTAGAGACACTCCCAGGAACGTAAATTGCCCGATAACGAAAGCACTCCTCAGTTAAATTTCGTCACTAGTAGTCAACCACTCATTGCACAAAAATCCTCGTACTGTATTATAAGAGAAAATAAAATGCTTCTTGTTGAGTTCTATTTCATGTTTAGGCAAAAGAACTCATTGAAGTCACTGTTGACAACGAGGGCGGTCGAACAGCTTCGTTTTCTCACAACTCCGCGTGGCCCACGCTTTCGTGTTTTAGTAGTTATCGCGTCGGGCTGCGCTGGTTTTGCTGGCTCGCGAAACTTGCACAAACTGCAAGTAGCAGAGAATTAAACATCCACGTGACGTCGCTAAATACCCGAGCGGTCTACGCCACTTGACCAAAAAGCAGCTGTCGCGGAGAGTCCGCCGCTCAGACTTTATAGGTCTTGGCTCGGTACTACCGACTGTCGGGCGCCGTTCTACTCACCGACGGCAGCGAAGGGTGGTGACGGCGTATGCAACGTCACCACTACCCCGGTTGGGTGGCAAGAGATTTGAATTTCGAGTAAGCTATTTGGACCCTTCAGATGAGATTTTCACGTAAACTAAACCTTTTCTTGGCACGAAAACAGTGTTGCGAATTTCTGGAATGGTATTTGAACAGTCCATGTCGAACTAATATTAGCTTTAAGTATCCCGTCAAAATACAACAAAATCGAGTGAGGGAAAAGGGCGAAGCGCTGTCAGAAACTGTTATATATCTTTAACACCGTCACAAAAGTACCAATTCAATGAAAGCTGGCAACTAATTGTATGAATAGAGATACCACATATTTAAAAACCAAGCTTGCACCCAATAAGGGAAGAGCCACTGACTGCCAAAAAAAAGTTAAAATATCCTTCAAATACACATGCCCATCGGGAACACAAGGATATGATAAATCTGCTCTGGCGAGTATCAGCATTCAATGCAGCAGGGCCTAAATGAACTTTTGAACTGAGCTCATCGCAAGTATGACCTAGCCAAACAGACAGATTTAGGCGTCTGCTCTATGATGAAGCACTGAAGGGAACAGTCTAAATCACCCTTATCAAATATAAATATTGCAGGCGGTTTGAAGGTAGGCAACAAAGTGGATGTGAGTAACAGTGCGGGAAGCAAAACCTCAGGCTAGAAATAACGTCTCGACAAGGAGACCTTTAGATGATTTTTTGACCAAAAGTGACCAATAGAAATGGGTTCAGAGGAGTAAAGTAGGGCTGACGAAACTACAAATATTCAAAGGATGCTGCAATAGAGTGATATCTCAAAGTATTCCCAAGGAGGGTACTTTTGATTATGCTAGAACGGGGTGGCTGGGGAAGTGACGGATTTCACCTTCGCTCTCATAACAAGACGATTATTTACGACACTTGCCCTCCTTGACCCTCAGACTTCTCTCTTCTACATTTAGAGCCATGGCGAAGAGTTTTGGATCCTATTTCAAGGTGGTCTACGCAGAAGCGAGTTTTGCGTAATTCTTACCTCAGTCCCCTAGAACAATTGATCAAAGGAAATACTGATTGGAGGAACAGATAAACTTACCACGACATCATAGTTTGTCGTAAAGAACAGGTTGCATTCACTGTAGATGAGCGCAGTATCCAGAGCATCTCGGTGAAGCTTGCGTTGCGTAGTATTGTACACCAGTGTGGCCAACTCGAAAGAGAGACCCGTCTTAACCAAGTTTTTGTAGCGGTGATATTTAGACATTAGCGCTGCATGCCTCCTCTGTGGACAAAACATAAACATCAAATTAAGCGGTGTTTTTCAAAAACAAATGACGCTTGCAGAAACTACAATCTCATTATGAGGCACGTCGTGATGCAGTAGTCAAAATTAATTTTTGACCCACTGACATTCTTTACATTGCGCTTAAGTATAAGTAAACAAATGTTTCTGCACTGTGCCGACATCGAAAAGCAGGTATTCTGGCATGGTTCGATCCCGCGACCTTGAGCTCAACAGCGCAACGCCAAAGCCACTACGCTAGAACGGTTGGTTAAGCACGTTTCAAGGAGTCGTCGGCTAGCTAAGATCCAAATCGATTCTGTGACTTCAGCTTTCGGGAACCTATATTTAGAATGAAAAAATTGAGAAGTCGGTCTGTATTTCAACAAACTTCCCATGGCGACTGTTTAGCGAATGCTGCTAAGTCACTGTCGCCACTCTGAATGGTTAAGCATCTCGCAGACGCAGAAGTCTTGGCGTCATTACCTAATAGTCAGCACTTACGTTTCGTGATTCTTGTTTTTTGCGTTGTCATAAACCTGTTGAATGATGTATCAACACCCAACACAGTGTGAGACCTAGAACACTGCTAGATTTACAAATATTAGTGTGATATTTTGAACCCACCAAAACGTAGGGTAAATTTTCGAAGAACCAATCATTGCCAGTCAGGCAGGTTCGGCCACTTTAGGGCGATGTACACTGAAGAAAGTTCAAACGTTGGAGGACCTCTACCTCGCCCGCAGCATTTATGCTTCTGACTGGCATGCATACGAAATTTACCGGGGATACGAGAGCGCCTTCTCACCTATACACATTATTAGGGCGTCAGGTTTAATGCATACCTTGTGCATTTATGTACAATGGATAAGTGTGTCTTGAAGATGGAGTAGACGCGCTGCTCTAATGAATACTTTTTGATTGTCTTGCTTTTATACCATTTGCTATGTTTAGTCTATCAGGCCTCGTAACGCCAACTGTGTGTGGCATGCAAGTGGCCGTATAGTGTTAAATGGTTATTTACAGTTTTATTCCAATATTCAGAAGTCAAATTTGTGTAATCATCGACTAAAACAGCGGGCGGTGACCCGCACCATAGTTTAAACGGACCCATACGCAAGAGTGCTGGACTGTTTGAGCAGCTTCTTTGTTTCCGCGCGCCACGTGGCATGTCGGCCCTGAAGAATCGAAAGTAGCCCCATGACGTATGACAGGACAAACAAGTAAAGGACACACAGTAGAAAGAAGCACACCCTGGGAGTGTTGCTTCACCTCGGCACTTGGAAAGGAGTGCACTTATGTATCGGCCTTATCTGAGGACGTCCAGCTGTTTGCTCGATGGGCAAGGAATTGATGTGCCAGATAGCTGGTCGGCATTTCGGATGAGATGTCTGGCCGAGATAACTGCTCCCGCGAAGCTTCAGTTTCCTTTAATTTTATTGCTTTCTTTATCATTTGTTTACCACTGCGGCGGCGGTCTTGGTTATAGTCAGCATTATGTTTCCCGCGTTTCCATGTGTTTCTTATGAAACCGACGTGATGCATTGGGAGGAATCTTTAGGTCGGGTCTATCGCCGATGGCATCTGCTCAAATACATGTAAAATGCCAGAATGCTTCTATGAAAAAATCACTCAACCAATTTTAATGAGAATTGTTGCATTTCAGAGAGAAAGTTAGATCACAGTGATGTAAGCTAAGATAGGGCGCTATATCTTAAAGCTATTCCAAACTTTTCTTGTCCAATTCTGCAATCAGCCCTACGCCATTGGTTAAAAACATTTTTGGACCACCCCCACTTCACCTGTCTCTCACGCGACGTCATGAAAACCACCGTAGCTGCCCATGTGATATGACGTGTACACACTGATTATGCACGATTTGACTGAACAACAGAAAAGTATTATTTCTCATTCGACGCCTTTTCGCCATTAGACTTGGATATTGGTCAAAAGTTTTCGGGCTGCACCCGCTTGACCTGCCTGTCACGCGACGTCACAAAACCGCAAGAACTCACCGCATCAAAGTGACATGTACGCATTAAAGATGCATAAATATGCCGAACAAAACTGAATTTTCTTCTTAATAGCCACAGGCTGCCCCGTTCCGAAAGGAATAAAAGATGGCTGCCGCCAATCGCTCAGGCACTGGCTACTTGCACCTGCCGGAGAGCACGGGTTTACTTGTGTATAATAAAAAGCTTTTTGCGTTGCCGTGTAACATTTTCGAACACTTTCGGCACATTTACGACCTCGATCTGCAAATTCTTTTTTGCTGAGGATCCGTTTTAGCGTCAATATTAAGCTTTCTTTGCATGCTGCCGCGATTTTCGACCAGCCACCGCAAGCTAAATATGGCAAAGCGGACGAGTCGCAGACGCCGGCACCACCCTCTTCATCCGGTTATCGATTTTCAGTGGCTCGGCCCCATTGAATGCCTCTCCATTCGAGCATGCTCTTCGCTTCTTGCGAATCAATTAGATAAGACAAGCTTCTCAGTGTAGGCAATGGTATTCCTTTTTCAAGCAAACAAAAGTTACCTCCTATGAACGAGGAGAGCGTTTGATTGGTCTCTTCAGACAACCCTGCGGGTCACCGCCCGACGCTTGCGTCAGCTGTTACGCAAATTTGACGTCATGAGATTAGAATTACGATATATTGGAATAGTTTTACGTTATAGGGCCCATAATTTTGAATTAGGCTATATATTTTTTACACGAACTGTTGCAACTGGTCAATATGAAAAAAAAAATATATTGAACTACGATGGTTGCAGATCCGTAACTCTGCACGAGAAACATATATCATATTTCCATCAACTGCATCCGTTGGAGCATTTATATAGGACAAATTTCATAGGCGCTATAACGTGAAACTATTCCGGACATTTCTATTCCAATTCCGCAAACAGCCCTCCGCGATTCATCAAAAACTTTTTTTGGACCACCCCCACTTCATCTGTGTGTCACGCGACGTCACGAAAACCGCGATAGCTCCCCATTTGATATGACCTGTACACACTGATTATGCATTATTTATCCGAACAAAAGAAGAATATTTATTTTTCATTCGAACCCTTTTCAGCATTAGCCTTCGGCTATTTGTCAAAAGTTTTCGGGTGACACCCAGTTCACCTGCCTGTCACGCGACGTCACAACACCGCAATAACTCACAGCGTCAAAATGACGTATACGCGTTAAAGATGCAATAATATGCCGAACAAAACTGAATTTTCTTCTGAATAGCTACAGGCTGCCCCGTTCCGAAAGGAATAGAAGATGGCTGCCGCCGATCGCTCAGGCACTGGCTAGTCGCACCTGCCAGCGTGCATCGGTTTATTTGCGTATAACAAAACTTTTTGCAAGGCCGTGTAACGTTTTGGAGCACTTTCGGCACGTTTAGGACCTCGTTCTGCCAACTCTTCTTTGATGAGGATCCTTTTAGCGTCATTCCTAAGCTTCCGTTTCATGCCGCGGCAATTCTCGACCAGCCACGGCAAGCTAATCAAAAGAGAGCGGACCATTCGCAGACGCCGGCACCACCCTCTTTATCCGTTTATCGATTTTCAGTGCAGTGGCATAGCCCCATCGAATTTCTCTCCACTTCAGTGTGCTCCTCGCCTCTTGTCAGCCAATTAGATAAGACAAGCTGCTCAGTGCAGGCAATGTTATTCGTTTTTCAAGCAAACAAAAGTGACCGCCTATGAACGAGGAGATCGTTCGATTGGTGTGTTCAGACAACCCTGCCCAGACAACGTCTGGAGATTGGAATAAAAACATGCTGGAAGAGTTTTACGTTATAGGGCCCCATGTATTGATATTCAACCTATGTTAATTTGTTGGAATGCTTGAAAATGTTTTGCAAATGTCGTATTCAGGGGCGCTATAACGTAAAACTATTCCAAACTTTTCTATTCCAATTCTGCTACCAGCCCTCCACGATTGGTCAAAAACCTTTTTCGACCACCCCCACTTCACCTGTCTATCACGCGACGTCACGAAACCGCGACACCTCCCCATCTGATATGATATTTACACACTAATAATGAATGATTTGACAGAAAAAAGAAAAAAAACATTTATTTCCGATTCGAACCCTTTTCTTCATTAGCCCTCGGCTATTGGTAAAATGTTTTCAAGCTGCACCCACTTCACCTGCCTGTCACAGGACGTCACAAAACCGCAAAAACTTACCGCGTCAAAGTGACGTGTACACGATAAAGATGCATTAATATGCCGAACAAAACTGAATTTCATTCTTAATAGCCGCAGGCTGCCCCGTTCCGAAAGGAATAAAAGATGATTGCCGCCGATCGCTTAGACGCTGGTTACTCGCAGCTGCCGGAGAGCATGGGTGTATTTGCGTATAATAAACCTTCTTGCGTGGCCGTGTAATGTTTTCGAGCACTATCGGCACGTTTACCGCATCATTCTGCCAACTCTTCTTTGCTGAGGGTCAGTTTTAGCGTCATTCTTAAGCTTCCGTTGCATGCCGCCGCGATTTTCGACCAGCCACCACAAGCTAAGTTAGGGAAAGCCGACCAATCGAAGACGCCGGCACCACCCTCTTCATACGGTTACCGATTTTCAGTGCACTGGCTCTGCCCCAGCGATTCCCTCCCCACTTGAGCATTCTCCTCGCCTCTTGTCAGCCAATTAGATACGACAAGCCGCTCAGTGCAGGCAATGTTATTCGTTTTTGAAGCAAACAAAAGTGACCTCCTATGAACGAGGGGTGCGTTTGATTGGTCTGTTCAGACAACCCTGCGGGTGACCGCCCGGTGCTTGCGCCGGTGGTTATGCAAATTTGACATCAGAAGATTGGAATAGAAACATATTGGAATAGTTTTACGTTATAGGGCGCCAGAAGTGAGTTGTACGCTTCAGCGTCGCGTATGATACAACAATTTGTCCGCTTTAGATGAAATGTTAGGTTCATTGTACAGAATTGCGATATAGTTTTTAGTTTCTGAGGTACAGAGCTGTATACAGGAAGTCTTATTTCTTGACATTTCGCATGTTTTAGGAATTTATGTGGAAAAAGATGACAGGATAAATAAAACACTTGCTTTCTTAAGTCTCTACATTTCAACTATCTCTTTTAAGTTCAACAGAACTCTTCAATTTCAGTGCCGTGGTCACTCAGAAGGAAAGATTGCGGATTTCCCATGTAGGACCTACGCAGCTAGATTTTGCCCTTAAGTTAGATTTAGAATAAATCATTTGTCGGTAGGTTACGCTTATAAAATAGATTGGAATGGAAGAAGAGCAAGGAAAAGTAGGAGGCAGGGATGTTAATCAGAACGGAATCTGGTTGGCTAAAATACCTAAATGTTTACTTATGGAATTCTACAAAGGCTAGAATACATATTTTGGTAGATGTTACTGCCATGTGCCCCAGAAACTTTCGAAGTGCTACGCTACAAGGTGCCTCACAGACATGCTGTTGTTCTGTAATTATTCTGAATTGACGTCTGAAATACGAAGTTATAACTTCATAACCTATAAACGCAAAGCTTTTGTTCGATATTGCAGAACTCAGGAAAATTTCCATCGAAGGTTCTGCTGTCGAGCAGTTGCAGTAGGAATTTTATTTCCGGTGAAAGAAAGAGACAGCTTAAACCTTTTCGCGCATATGATTTTGCAAAGTATGCATGCTTGAACCCTAGTTCCTCGAGATTGAAAGCCAGCGTCACATCTTCGTTATCAAAGACGCCTTGAAAGGTTATATGATGCTTGCATAAAGCCGTAATAACCTACACGAACTGAGAAAAAGCTAAAACTGAAACTGAAAACATAGCTCGCACATCTAACGTAACCTGCGCCCTTATTAAATTTATTAAGTCATTGAATATTTCAGCTGACGATGAAGAATGGGATACCTAGTACGTGTGTAGCATTACGTATGAAAGAAAAAGAAATAAAGAAGTATTCAATATCTGCAATGCTGATAATTAGGAAAAACTATGTTGAGTAGTTGCTGCGGTGAAGCCACTGCCAATTTCTTTCGCTATGGTGGGGTCATCAGCCTCCACCTATACTAACGCTATCTAATGAGTGCGTTTTTAAACGCACGGATTCGATAGCGCTACAACCTGTCAACTAATTCTTGTTTGGAAAACAAAGAAACATGGCAGTAAGAAAAGAAAAGGCGAAACGTGTTAAAGAGACACTAAAGGCAAATACTCAGCAGATGTGGACTGTTCAAATAACATTCCAGAAACCTCACAATGGTTCTTTTATGCCAGGAAAAGACTTAGTTCACGAGGAAATTGCAACTTAACGTCCGAATGCCTTTCTAGAAATTCAAATCTCCCACCACACAACAGAGGGAGTGGCGACCTTTCATACGTCATCACGATCCTTTGCTGTCGTCGGTGAGCAAAACGGCACCTGACTGACGGCGGTACCGAGCCAAGAGAGAGCATTGGATTCGCCGCTGCAGCTGTTGTTTGGCCAAGTGGCGTAAACCGACCATTCGGGCATCCCGCGACATCAGATGGAAAATGAATTATTTGCTACTTGAAGTTTGTGCGAATGCCGCGAGCCAGCAAAACCAGCCCAGCACTACGCGATAACGAAACCCGTGAAGCGCTAAAGCGTGGGTGGCGCAGAGCCAAGCGAAAACGAAACCTTTCGACCACCTGCGTCGTTGTCAAGGGTAATTTCAATGAGTTTTTTTCTTAAGATGAAATATAACTGCACAAGTAGCATTTTATTTCGTTTTATAACACTATACAAAGTTGCTTTCTGCAACGCGTAGTTCAGCATTAGGGACATAAGTTAACTGAAGGGTGCTTTCGTCATCGGTCAAGTGCTTGAATTTTCTGGGGGAGTCTCTAACGCTGTCCTGCATTCACCTCAATTTCTGGATTATTAAGGGTCTCTTCGCGGTAACATTGACACCTTAGAGGTTCCCGGGCAGTAATCTATTTCTTTAGCTTGACTTAGTATTTGGCTTTACTGTATAACGCAAACATTATTATAGTCGGACAAACCCATTCTCGTCGGAAGATTCGAGTACCCAGTGACAGATATCGGGGGAGGTGGGGGGAGGGGGGGCAGATAACTTTTACTTCTCCAAAAAGGCTATCATAAACACAAATCAGGTTTGTTCGGCACGCTAATGCCTCTTTAGTGCACCCACGCACTTTGAGGTTTCGAGTGCTCTCTGGTTTGGGACTACGCGTGACAGACAGGCGAGGACCCTTAGCACACACTCTGTATAGGGACAACGTGATGGCGACGTCGCGGCTGTGACGAAAGTGAATAGCTCTCTTTGGCAATTTCGATCGTTATCGTGCTGGTCGACGGTGGAGAGCACAGGTTGAGAACACCAACGCAACGGCACGTGATTGCGCACCACCGAATTGCGTGGCGCCAACACCGCGAAAACCTGCATTATCTGTGATTATCTGTGATTATTTGTGATTATTCGTGATTAGCTATGCGACGCCTGAAGGTATCGACATTTGTTGGTAGTGGTGCTGTCAAGGCGCTTCCCCGTCGCTTGGGCTGACGTTTGCCGGGTGCGTTCGTCAAGGAAGTATGCTTCACTTCTCATATCAAGGCACGACGTTTCGTACTGCTAGCTAACCGCTTATTGCTTTGACTGCAACACTGTGTGGCAGCTGTGTCAGATATAGGAGTGACTAGTGGGAGTGGTACTATGTGGCCTCCGTGAAGTGAACGAGCAAAAAAATTTAAAGAAAGCGCACTGCGCCGCTGTTGTTTTCCCAACACATTCACAGCTGCCATCATTTCGTTATCGTGAGGCAACCGACCGCGTCGCGCGATGTCCTGATTTTGATGTAATGTCCTCATGGCATGCTGACATCACAGAGGCGCTGTCTTGAGCTCAATAGCAACGACACCACCAATGTTTGACACGTCACTATGCAATCTACCAAGACATGTCGACGACAATTTGTGCCACCATCATCAAACATCGTGATCGACGGCAGCAGTAATCTTCAGAACTGTTCGAATTGGTTTGTGAGATTTTGCAATAATTTACAACCTCCGCTGCTTTTAGTAACATTTTTTATTGACATATCTCGTCTGTTCACCTGAACTTGCCCACAGTCGATATCACAAGCCTTTAAAATGTCCTGCCAATAAAGGAAAAATTTTCGGGAACATGAGCGTCAGTAGCCAAGGCGATGTTATATGATACCAAAGCAGTTTAGTGGCAGTTGTAGTTAGCGCATTATATACATCGCGGCACTTGTATTGAGGTATTAAAATGCACGTTCATGCTGCTGCATCAAACACGAAACGAGTAACGTCATGCGGGAGAGCGCATGCACCAATATTCATGGGAGAAATAGTAATTGTGAAAATCGTGCTGCGTCAAGGAATTATTACTCTCTGCACATCGTAATGCGCTGTAACGCATTTCAGACAACGTGCAGGCTATGGTAAGTGGTTGTGTAAGCGCTATGAGCAAAGGAACTGGGGACGCCGTCACTTTGCAAAACGAAGATGTGTTGCATAAATAGCAGTCATATAAATGAATAAATGCCAATATGGAGTCAGTATCCAAGCTCTGAAATTTAATTGGAAAATTCTCATATATAGCAATCAGATATTTTTCTCCCTGTTCAGCAGGACTTTCTAGTGGAAGATGACGTAGTTTACGCCACCGTTGATGCGGGAGAAGGTATTCGGGATGCGGGTCCATTCATTTCGGTAGTAGCACTACTCACCAAGTCGGGATACTTCTTTCCCAATGTGCTGGTGAATCCGCCCAATTCGTACGAGTCCCAGATGGACGGTGGTGTACATTCACACCGGCTCGTGTTGTAAAGCCACCCAACCGAGCTGATCGCGATTACAGTGTCCGCGTTCGACTCCCTGCATTGAGTGGTGCATATTGTCACAATGAAAGTTCCCGTGGACACAGACTTAATAAGTCAGAATTTTTGCACCTGTTTCAATCTGAAACAAAACTTGTTGCTGAGGTCGTTGTTTGATGACTTAAGGACAAATTTTACGGCAGTAAGCACACGAGGACGAAGTGAGAAACAGAAAACATGTATGGGCCAAATTCCAACTGTTTATCATCAGATACTAGGCAACAATCTTAGAAAATGCAATACCTTTGTGGCTGACCTTGTCCCAAAAGAATAATCGTCCTCTACCTTGCTTGCGCTTCCTTTCTTGAAAAAGATAACGAGCAATCCGCTTGTTATTTGGTAGCACCGGGCTCGCAACGTTAAAGAAAGGAAATTCGTAAAAGACAGATGACTATTATTGTTGTGGCACAACATACGACCCAACGGGAGTAAACTTTTTAAGGGCAAACTTAGCAGATGAAACTTAAGATCGAAGTAATGAGAGTGGAAAGCAACAAGGGTGAGAGGAACTGAGAACCGCACGTAAGCCAGTGATCATGAAAGTGGGTGACAGTGTACTTGCAGTGGCCTGAACTGAACTATCGAGGCAGGAACATAGGAACACGCATGCATTACCGACGCAAACCGAGTATGAAACGAAGTGGGGCAGCTGCACGCTTTAATCTTGACGCCGATTACAGGTTATCTTTGACGAATGACATTTCCTTGTCACCTAATTGTTCCTAGTGACCGCGTGCTAACTTGCTTATTGCCTGCTTCTTTTCTATTGAGAACGCCTATATGTTCTCATTTTCGGTGCTGTTTTCTGCTTTCCTTTAAAATGTCGTTTGACGCAGGAGTGGTGCCCAACCACAGCACTTTCTAAAGAATACATTGTTGCGCCAGGAAAATAAAGACTTGGGAAGGAAGAGTACGAAAAGACAGAAAAGACGAAAAGACTCTTCCTTCCCAAGTCTTTATTTTCCTTTTTTGGCGCAACAATGTATTCTTTAGATCCCAACCAACTCGCCCAGCAACACGTTCTACTCAACCACAGCACTTTCCGTGGTCTGCCAACTGTTCGTCCATGTTACCGGTTGACTGCCAAAGGGCGCTCTCCTGCTCGATCGTTGAATAATCTTTCAGCCTGTTCAATGCAAACGCTGCCACAGCTTAGGGGAACAATGTGAACCACGCCGGTAACGCAATCGCTGTAGCGTGTGGCGTGCTACAGGGAGCGCGTATTCCTCAGCTTATTCTCCATCCAATGGCGAATCTTCCCCTTTGCTGGCGATGTCGGATTGGGCGGAGCGGAAGGCCCCATGCACACATTGTATCTGGCTACGATCTTCTATAGATTGTTTGAGTTTGTGTATAGGTATACAGTGTCCATTTCTTTTTCATTTGGCTCCTGCGCTTTCTTACCGTGCTTTATCTTCCGCAGGAGGCCGTCACACAAACCCGCCATAACGGAGGGAGGAAATCAAGCGTCTTCCAAGCCGCTAGTCTGATTAGGAAAACCTGTAACAAGATTGCGTTCGCATGACTTGTTTAATGCCGAATTAAGGCAAGTGTTAGCCTATTGCCGTCTTGATCAGTTTAGGATGTGCGCTTGAAATAGTAGAATGCTATTCTTAGCACTTGGTTTATACACGCAGCGCACGTGGGCCTTCGTGTAAATAAGTTTAAGGTGAGAAATTGAATTGATTTATCGCGTGGAAATCACAAGTACGTTCAGGCGGATAGGACATATTTACGGCTTCAAGTCGCACCTATCACATCCCGCAGGTTCAGATTCATGCGCATCTACGGGAACACTCATGCAATCAATTGGTCAGCGCTTCCTCGTGCCATTCGATTGTGGAACGCTCTTCCTGATTTCATCGCCTGCGAATCTAATTCCGATAAATTCCGCCAGGTCGTCAGTTCATATTCCACCGCTTAACTTGAAGAAAGTGCATGACTTTTTCTTATTTTTCCAGTTATGTGCTCTCTTTATGAGCTCATTATTTCGCTTATTATTCTTCTATTTTTTAGTATTGTTTAGTATTTGTAGTGGAGTGGCTACATTTGGGTATTTTTATTGTTTATGCAAACAGCTGTATCGTGTTCTTTTTGCTAATATCTACATTACCGACCCAGTTATTTTTGTACAATGCTTTGATGATGCTATAACATGTGTATACATTTTTCCATTGTCTAAAGATAATTTATGTCTATTATGTTTTGTTAACTACCCTATATACGTTTTTATACCTTCTGTTACACCCCCTTACCCAATACCTCATACGAGGCCTGAAAGAAAATTTAAAATAAAAAAAAATTCAGGTCAAATCTGGTACGCCAGATTCTGTCCAAGGCGTGTTGATTCTACCACAGCACCGTCAATCCTAGTGTCAGTTAGATTTAAGAGCGCGATCCACATAGCTTTCGTCAATGTACGAAAGATAAATGTCCCACATATTCGGAGCTACAAAAACGCAGTGAATCCTACATGTACAAACTTGCGCGGTTTTTCGCGAATAAACATTTGGGGGTGGGCGCCCTTATATGCCCTCTGTGTCTCTGTTCATCTTCGCCTGCCTAGCGCCCTACCAATTGCCTTTAATTCAAGGTGTAATTCATTAAAGTTGCGTCTATCTGGTTTGAATAAGTTAAGCTGAAAATGAGCTAGCGCTCGCATTTGCCTATGAAGCTGTCGATAAGCTATCAATGGGTAAATATGAACGTAAACATATTTTCCGCCCTTTTTTTTGGATTCCATTGCCGAAACGACGTTGCGTTGCAGTGTCACGTGAAAAGATATCAAGCTGCTCAAAGGCGCACTCGCGAGGTCTGCAGCACAGCTATGCCATTCGGGAAGGAATGGGTTCTTTTCTGATATTGGGAAATATGGATCAGGTTTTGCTTGGCCTATCTTGCCGCATTTCCTTTATTTAACTCCGCGAGTGCGGTACTTCCAGGGCACGAGCAACATACGTTTTATCAGCGTGACATGGCATTCTCGAAAAGAAAGTTGCTAGCGCGGAATTTTCCGGCAAGGAAACGCAAGCAGAGCAGCTGAGAATTGGTGTTGTGAGACAAGATAAGCCCCAAAGGGCGTAAAGTTTTTTTCAGAGTGCGGTATTTTCCATCATGACCGAAGAGATTGACATCACCGAGAAAGAAGAGCGATTTAAATGCTTTATAAGCCCATGTTATAACGTTTAGATACGAATGTTCAGATCATAGGCTCACACATACACGCAATTTAGATATGAAATAATGTGATTTTTATTCAACAGCTTCTTTAATCTTGTCAGTGGACAAGGTTACTTTTCCAGAGTAACTGCGGCGTCCGTCCTGTGTGTATGTCGGCACACACCATCGTCACCTAGATTAACTGTGTTGCCACACACGGACACCGTGAAACGCTGTCGAGCTCTCGCTCAAGTATTCACTACTATATCAACATAATCCATATATCTTCACACAGTAACACAAACTTCAACTCAAAGTCGCAGGAGTAAATAAAGCTAGGGCACAATGTACACATCTTTATATTATTGTCTGTTGGCTATGCGTAAGCCATCGCCGCTCACAGGAAAATGACCGTACGGGACACCAACTTGCACACTATCATGTGCAAGTCCGTCCGTTGTTTATGATGCATTTATTCGGAATGTTTTTACATTAGGAGCAGAAATCATGACGCGGTAGAGACTAATTGACATGAAAGCCTTAGCAGTTTTGTGGAGAATGTGACGTGACCCAATATAGAGAAAAAGAGGCAAACGCTTGGCACGCTGAACTTTCTGCAGCAAAGTGGATGATTAAAGTGGCAAAGCAACGAAACCTGGTTAACCCTTTATTGACGAAGGTTTCCTTCACGCAAATTTCCAGAATATTTCTTTTTCCTGAGTTTTTGTATGAGCACAATGTCTCTAGCGAAATATCTTGAAACAACACTGAATGACAGGCAGCACGCGCCACATATTTGTTTAGAGCTGGAACACATAATGAGGAAGTGATGTCTGGCACACGACTCTCTTTCTTTCGAAAGAAGGTTCATGGGGGACATACCGATGCGAGCTGTCCGGGTATGGTCTTATCACACATGCCATTTAGTGACAATGACATGTATACCTGGCTTTCACGTATGAGGAGAGCTGTCGGTACGAATTCCAAATGAATCCATATCTGGCTTGGGGCGAAGCTCCCTTTCAGTTTCCGGTGTGCCTCCCTATTTGTGGAAACCCACTCTTCAAAATATATTTTTCTTCACGCTCATAATGCATGTTCAAGAGTTGTTTTGCACACTTAGGAAGAAACTTTTCTTGTGCACTTATATGCTCCCTTACTGAAGGCATAACTAGAAAACTAAAACGGAAATGCGGAATATTCATCAGACGCAGCAAGAGTTTCCACGTATATCATTGACGCAGTAATAAATTATGAGTCAGCAGTAGTTGTTTTTGGGGGCAATGTTGGCGATACCGCAGTACTGGGTTTAATTGTTGTACACATATCATTACGGGCATCCATGTCCCAATGCAGGCATCCGCGACGCTATTCCGGAAACTATAGAATACAGTACATGAATGCGTGCAAAGACGTGATGTCAGAAGTCAGAATAGGGTCCACCTACAAAAATACCCAGAGCATGGTAAATATTGTGCTTGTTCTCATGAAAAAACTTGCGGCATTAACAGTTTAGTTTGTCACACATCGCGTAGCTTTGGCGGCAACCACTATTGAACAGTGAGAAACGGAGCACACTAAGAAAAGCACTGAAAAGGTAATAAAGAATCAATTTAGAAGAATTTTGACATTGTTTGTTATCTATAGCGTATACAGTATATACTATGCAGGGAACAGAAGAGCCTGTTACTATATATATTGAGTATTTTTTATGTGATATGCTGAAATCCGTAAATATTAGTTAAACTGAAGCGTTGTTGATGGTCGTCCTGGCCAACAGCGGAAATGCATATTCTTGTGGTGGGTTCCTCAAGAACTGCCTCAAGAGTTCAGAATTCCCTCATTTAATCTCTTGAGGTAGCTCTGTGAAAATGACAGGCTCAAGCACGTTCATAGGGAAAGCATTCCTGTGCGTTGTGTACTCACTCGACTGCTTCTTTGAACAGAACGATGAAGTCGCCATAGTATTCGCCTTGCGGGCCATAATCGTATAGGCCCATCGCAAGTATCGTCCTTTTGGTTGTGTCGTTACCTTGTATAACTTTGAGTTTCTGTGATGAGGCACGGGGAATAAAAATATAACACATTGAGTTCTTGAGTCAGAGAAAGTGCCTAGGAAAAGAAAGTGGCAGTAGTAAACTTCAAATAATAACAATGAGCTGCTTTTATATTCGGTACGTGTTTTCTGGCAAGTCTGAAACCACTCTCGGCATAAATTTTTGTTTAGGATCTGCATTCTGTGTTCTAAAGAAACAATCGTAACCATTACACTCTGCGAATGTGGATGACCAGCGAAGCTGTTTAGCATACGGCACAGATGTGACATAATTTTGAACATCTGTATGGAATAATTTGCCCTGATGTTTGTCTTCATTCCCGTGGAGCACCGGACCGCTACCCCGAGGAGCTGAAAGAAACTAGACACGCACGACGTTTCCGTTAGGCCATCACCACGGGAGAGCAGAAGGAGTAGAGAAACCCAAACGCTTGCAACGCCAACAAAAAGAGGGCGTGCGAACGTAGACATGACCGACGTATATCTGATACGGGTTGTATGCGGACCCAAGATATTAAACCTCTTTTGCTTGATGCGTGCGCCACCTACGCCGCGGGTCGGCTGGGTATTGTGCTATCTTCGGGATCGGCCCGTGGTTTTGGCCTAAGGATATCGATCACCTGTGAAATATCCACGTGCACAGCTTCGCTGTAAACAAAAAAAAAATACTCGCCATCCCTGGCCTACGAAACTGGATGTCCAGGAAATCTGTCTAAAACCACCACTACAGCTGCTGAGGGGATATGCAATGCTTTATTGCCTTAGAGTAATAGTAGTAAAGGTAATTTAGAGTAATGGTAGTATTTGCAATTTCGACAGCACGCCACCGCCCATAGCGGTGTTGCAACTACATTTAAATCGGTTGCTAGGCTTGTTCTTTTACATAGGAAAGGTTTGTGACGTCACTCCCCACGTCGCAAGCTGCCCTAGCTTCGGCAGCTCGCGGAACAGTACTCTTTACGTGGAAACATATCCGAAGAATCCTAAGTACACCACATTGTTATCCGGAGCCCCTCATCATCAATTAAGTGGTGGAAATGTTTGTTTTGTGCTTGTTTTTTATTGAAACCTATGCTATTTTGTGTGATGTGCGCGTGATTCAAAAGAATGTATGCACTATTCACTTCACGTTCGTGAGTGCTTCAAGCCTTTGCGATTCAGGGACATGAACCACTACTGCTGGCCCTGCACTGAATGGATATACTGAAAGATCGTTATTTATATTTTGCACGTATACATATTGTGTTAATATCGTGTACTATGACGCGCACAGCAGAAGCATTCGGCGCCATAATTTTCGGCCGATCAGAAAAAAAAGCTCCCCTGATTTTAAACGCAAGCTTAACCAACAGCTCTAATGGTGATGAGCCTGCCTCATCACGCTTTGCCTTGGACAATGCGCTCTGCAAGCCACGTGACCAGCACTTATATGTAACCTTATCTCTGCCTGCGCATCTAAGTGGCTAGATGATGTGGAAGGTACATCACCTCTAGTAAGCCGCCACTACAAACATAATAATCATCCTTTATTTGTTTTATATATGTATATATATATATACAGGAGAAGCAGAAAAGTCGAGGGAATCGATTTTGTTAATCATGGCCATATAAGGAGAACCAACAATCAAGCACCAGGGAATCGGCGATAGTATCGGGGCATTTAGCTGTGGTTGAAACTAAATGTAGAAAATCATGAAGAAGGTTGAAATGAAGCGAAAAGATAGCATGTCACCGGTGCGAGACGAACCCACAACCTCTGCATTATGCATGCGTTACACGACAAATTTTGCTGCGCTGACTCGTAATTTTCGACCTCTATCAATCCCTTCACTAACTAGGCTTTTGATGTTACCTAGATCTGCCCCTGATAGTGGTAACCCACGGGGAGCTAAGAAGCTCACCACAGATATAACCATAGAAATTCACAGTGACTACCAATATTATGCTGTCCATCTCCATTGACTAAGACCCACTGCTTTTTGGAAAGTGTGGCTCAAGCAACTAACACACGGCATGCAGAATTAAAAACTCATTTTTAAAGCTGATTTAGGTAAACTGTACACAGCTTTTCAGTCCGCCAATTCTCTTTTCGAATGTTGTGAAGTCAGGGGTTTGAGCCCATTGTCTTTTGGTAAGTTTTTTTTCTGCGATGAAGCAGGCTCCTGTAGTCAAAAGTAATTCAACGTTACGAGGCTCGTCTCCTAATTATCGAGATCGCCGATGAGCATATCAGTCGCTATCTCATTAATATAGTATGGGCTGAACCATTCAAATGAACATAGTATTCTGCCTAATGAGTGGGTCTCAAATAAGATGTTACATTTAGTATCTGTGGCGAATTGAGCAATGAATAAAATTTGTACAAGTATCTTGCTTTGTGCAAGTTCTTGGTTTCAGCCAACCGACCAAAAATCAGTATTTATTTAGGTAAAGTAAACATTTTTTCTTTATAATAATATTCATGCTAAATTTGAAGCAAGATGACAATCTGGTCGTAATTGTAGTAAAATCAAACGGTTTTACATCTGTCCTCGGTATTTAGCATATTTTAGCGCTGGTTATGCGGTTTGTAACTTATTTTCATTGTGTGAACTGGTTAATATGAAACCTATATAGAAGTTTGCCCACTAGTTTTTCTCTAAAGCAAAAATAAAAGAAGCAAGCATATAGCTATCAAATAAGAGCACCTTTTCGTACTGACACTTGATAAAATAGTTGATAAAACGTTTTATATGAACGCGACGCATGTTTGAATTACCACAAACAAAGCTCGCTCATTGACACTGCCTACACCACAACATTTATCCCCACACGCATTTCTACCACCCCCTGAGCTCGACTCCAAAACAAGAAGTTTCTTTTTTCACCAAATGCAAAGCTTGCTTTTTCCGCTCTCGACGCAGCATATTTCGTTTGTGAGATGCACCACAACACTGCGTTATGTTACAGAACCTCGCACGAGCTACAGCTCCATGAAATTAATTAAGAGGTACTGAAGTGCGTGACTGTTAAATCACTTACTTTGAGAAGCGCTTTCGTCTGTTGCAACAAGCCATACGCTTTCGCTGGGAGGGCCAACATGTTAAGCACACCGTAGTGCATGATGTTGTTTTTCGTGGCCAGATCTTTCAGCTCCTTCCGTACCAAGCCGATACTAGCAGCAGTCACGTACCTGAGTGGAAATGAACGTCGTTTGAAGAAATTGCGATTATACTTCAGTTGACTATCGCTTAAAATGCATAAACTACTGGTCTCTGAAAGCCAATTAGGACCTCTAATGCACAGGACTCTCTTCGCGTGTTCTTTACATTACGTTTGCATTTGTATTCGGTGTAACATAAGTAAAAAAAAACGTTTGATTGTGGATGTTTACGTGTGCCATGGTGAACTAACCGCGACAACCACGAAGGTCACAAATCACACACGCCTCTCAGGCTTAGTCACAGTCCAATTTTACTTTTATATATGGTGCCTGCAGGCGTCACAAGAGAAGGGGGCATTGGGGGACACGTGAGGGAGTGTAGCAACATATTTTCAGTAATTTTAATGACAAATAATAAAAAAAATTCTGCTTAAATTAAGGTAACCAAAAATGACAATGATTGATAGGAGTGACATGAAGGCAGGCAAGATGAAGAGAAAGACTTGTGTTGTCCTTCTCTCTAATAGCCGTCGTTTTACCTATGATTTGATGTATGCAATCTGAAAACATAAACATAACTACTGAGTGATACACAACGCGCTCATTCTAAGTGCCATGCCGAGAATATGTTTCTAAAATTTCTGAATGAATATAAAACATTGCAGCAGCTAAGCTGGTAAATAGAAATAATTGGATTATTCAGTCACTAAAGGCCAAGAGCTCTCCCTCCAATAATGTAACAGCAGTGCATATTCGTAGTTACCTGAAACAATGACTTCAAAGACCCGTAGGAATTTCTTAGCCACTGTTTTTGCAATATCCCAACCAAATGGTCATATTGAATTAAAATTGTGCCTTATAGTGCGAGGTGGTTCTAATATTGGCCGGTGTTTAGAATGAAGGTACCCTAGAAAGTGAATTACGTAATTACGTAATAAAATTTACGTACAATTAATTGCAGTGGTTTAAACGATCAGTAGGCACATTTGGTCGCGCATGTAATTAAACGCGGAGATTGCGAGGCTCGATTGGGGGAGCCAAAGATTCTCGTCAAGAGTGCCGACACGACGGCGCGCCTCAGTTTGGAAGCGTTTTACATAACGAAATATGGCAACAAGTGCGTAAGCACCCCCTCTGTATTGCTATTTACTACAGGGAAGCTTCACGATCTTCAGCTACTGAAGCGACCGCTTACTGATTTGGTTCTGTGTTAGTGTCAGTTGCCTTTCGCTAGTTTCTTTATTTTGTGCCTGTTTCCGTTGATTGCCGGCATAGACGTTCATCAATGCACAATGCCATTTTTTCCCGATTGCATCGCTCCCTTCCACTTGACCTCTGCATTCGCCTTATATAAGGCATTCGTCTTTCATCAATAATATTTGCTTGACAGTGAGCGCTTCGTCTCGTCCTTGTTCCTTTGTGGATGCATGCGTTAGCACTGTTGTAATTTTCAAATCAAACATTAAAACCATCTACATGAATGATTTTTCTATTTTATTTTCGGAATGCGACAGAAGGTTGGATTCGAACCGTGTGACTCCCGCAGAAGGGCTTACCCACTAGGCCACTGTGGATGCTGGCACAGCTAAAATCAGTGAGCATGTGAAATGCTGCAGTTTGTCTGATAATTGCCGTTCCTGCATTGTAAAATTCATGTAGAGGCAATTCCTCTGAACCAAGTGCCCCTTAGAGTGTTAGTGCTTGCTAGCCAATAGTCGACGAACATCATTTTGACTGCGGTTGTCATGCAAGTTGTGCATAAGTGACCATAGTAAACGAGCACCTCCAAACCACTTTCTGGCTTTCGTGAGAATGAGGGACTAGTCATCATACGTACGCCGTTCAACATGACGGTAATATGGTGCCCTGCACATCAGTAACACACCTTGGTGGACGATGGCTATGGTATGCTGCGGCTAAGCACCATGACGATGGTTATGTTCCGGTCGGGCCGGTCACTTTCGCAAGACGGTAAATGCCAAAACCGAAATTACTAGTGTGCGTTACTTCCCACACCGGTCATAGGACTACGAGTGGTCCACTTTCAACCACAGGCCAACATCACGATAACTCTCATTGGTGGGCAGGTGGAGTGTAATAAAGGCGTCAGGAACTTTAATGCTAGTTGGTGCGACGTATTAAAAATGCTGGCATAAATCAATAAAGATGAAACAAGATAGCTATTTGGCGTGAGGATTGGCGGTGCAGTCGATATTTTTTGCTCAAAGTAGATGTAGCTACGGATCGTAGCGGGACATGGACAGCGTATCGAAAGCATTTCAGCAGCGTTTGAAAGTGGTGAAGCGGGTAAACTAAATTTGATTGGCATTGTAACTCACCGGGAGTCGAAACTGATGCCTCCGGCCGTTTTCAAGCCCTTTCTCATTTCGTTCTTAAATACGTCCCATGAAGCCGACACTTCTACGCCCCGCATGGTGCCGGCAATGACGACCACGTTCCAGTAGAAAAGGTAGTGACACAAGCCGTCTGGTGGGTACATGGTGCTGAAGACCGCGAAGCCAGAAACCGTGCAGATGAGTTCTGTGACTGAGGACCGGAAACAGGGTTGACAAGGGAGACGCTTTGACCGCGTAACAAACTTACACAAGCTACTGCTATGACTTATGTGGCCATCCTTTACATGTATACGACACTGCATGAAGATTTTCGAATGGGGCTGAGTATTAAGATATGACAACAAACGTTGCACCTCTTAAGTTACATTTGACAATTTACATAGGTAATTTGCTCTTAATTATGTTACCAGACTAAGTAATGTATATTCGTCTATAAAACACCATTATGACGCTGAAAATGATTTGAAGGCCGAATTTTGCGTCATGCGAAGTCAACCTTATAGCAACGCTTAACAGATACATGCGCAGGGAGATATATAGAAAGATGTTCCACACTACCACTGCCACTTCAGTATGCATATCACCTCTCAACCCTCTCAAAATTGTGCTTGATTAATATCTACGGCATATAACTGCGACATATAACTATATATAATATATCTTAGCACACACAATATTATTGTATGACTATCAAAGAGCCTGCGATTATAGAAATGGTGAGAGGCTTCTGGGCAGAAGCCCTCCAGCTCAGAGCCGATGCAAACTGCGGAGCAAGCTTCGAGCTCGCGCTGCAAGACATCAATATAAATTTATGTGAAAATCTCGTGGGGATCCTGCGGAATGCAATGATGTACTGAGTGAAAACTACAGGGTTGCGGCAAAGTGAATGTGCAGATTTTTTCAGAAAGTGAGCTAAGGCATAAAGCTCTTAGAAAATGCTAAAGTTCTACCTTTATATCAATTGTACAAGCCGTGGGGCTCTGATTCGGCGCTGCGCTCTTCAAGCTCGACACATTATTGTATTATACGCCGCATTGGGCGGTATTACGACAGGACCAAACTACAAGTTAATCTCAAATGAGTGTAGACCATCGTGAATCCTCGTCTTTGGTCCTAAATCTGACTGTGATGTCGCGGCATGCTAGATTGAACAGAGGAGTGTGCCTCAATTGTTCACTAACGTGACTGTTTGGACATGTTGGTAGGACATGAATGCAGTTTTTTGCGCACAAGACGAGGACGAAGAAAAGTCTGATACACGCGAGCACAGACTTACAACATTGTTTCATTTTTAAGCACGTGGCCACATATATAGCAGAATCTGTGACACATCACGTGTGCGCCTACAGAAAATACCTCTCTCTGCGCAAGAAGGATAGCTCCTTGCTGGAAAGATGAATAGATGGTTTTGACATGCAGGTATCACCACGCCAGTCAACCATTTCCGCTTCGATGATTTCCCGAGTGAACTGATTAAAATTTATGCTGATGATTGAGCATGCACTATACATCGGTTTACATGTGACCGTATTTGTGGCTGTTAAACAAAACTAAAGTAATGTTTAACAGTCTCGGAAGGGAAGAGCAGTTTACGATAGGTAGCGAGGCACTGAAAGTGGTAAGGGAATACATCTACTTGGACACGTAGTGACTGCTGATCCGGATCATGAGAGTGAAATAATCAGAACAATAAGAATGGGCTGGAGTGCGTTTGGCAGGCATTCGCAGATCATGGACAGCAGGTTGCCATTATCCCTCAAGAGAAAAGTGCATAACAGCTGTGTCTTACCAGTACTCACGTAGGGGGCAGAGACCTGGAGGCTTACGAAAAGGGTCTACATAAATTGAGGACGACGCAACGAGCTATGGAAAGAAGAATGATAGGTGAAACGTTAAGGGATAAGAAAAGAGCATAATGGGTGAGGGAACAAACGCGCGTTAATGACATCTTAGTTGAAATCAAGAAAAAGAAATTGGCATGGGCAGGACATGTAATGAGGAGGGAAGATAACCGATGGTCATTAAGGGGTACGGACTGGATTCCGAGGGAAGGGATGCGTAGCAGGGGGCGACAGAAAGTTAGGTGGGCAGATGAGATGAGGAAGTTTGGAGGATCAGCATGGCCACAATTAATACATGACCGGGGTAGTTGGAGAAGTATGGGAGAGGCCTTTGCCCTGCAGCGCGCGTAACCAGGCTGATGATGATGATGATGTATTTGTGGTGTCTGCCTGATTACGCGTACAATTTCTGCAGTGGACATGCAAATGGGTATAGTGCATGCTCAATTGTTCGGGTGCTGGGAAAAATGCTGCGTGCATACTTTGTGCAGACATGCTTGTGCATTATGCGTCGTTTTTCAACGCCCGCACTGATCGACATGAGCCATGTTAATGTGGAGTCCAAATGTACACGCTGTCTTTTCTCCAACACCGTGCGTTGTGCGCGCGACTTTAAGTGCCGAAATCTCCCTAGACGCCATCACCTGGTTGTGCTCGCCACGATGGTATTAATATTAATTAAGTCGCACTTCTCGTTGTTTCTGTCTTCTTGCACTTGTGAAACACATGTGACGGAACGTCTCATGTCGCCTATTAAATGATCAAAAGTCCAGTTCCTATAGCGCAGGTGACTCCGCAGTACCAGCCAACGACAGAACAGAGCAAGAGAAGACTACGCGCAGTGAGCGATACTCCGCAAGTAGGAGATCTGAACACCAGCTCGAGCAAAAGCAACACGGACTACGTAGGAAAGTGACCCGCGGACTTCGCAACAACACGGCAAGACGTTATTAAGTTTCGCGATAACAAGTGAAGGTAATGACATTGCTATACTGTATGTCTATGTTCACAGTAGGTTTGGTTTCATGTTTGGTATCAGCGATTATAGGAAATGACATCATGACGCGTCCTTCTCGTAGTTACTCAATTTGCGCTTGCGGTCTAATATCTGGAAATCTTTTTCACTGTCGCACATCGCGCTAATAGATAAGCAGCTCGACTCAGACTCACATGGTGGAAATGTCGTCGTCGTCGTTGTGGTCGTGCTCGTCGTCGTGGTCGTCGTAGTCGTCGTCGTCGTCGTGGTTGTCGTCGTAGTCGTCGTCGTGGTTGTCGTCGTGGTTGTCGTCGTAGTTGTCGTGGTCGTCGTTGTGGTCGTTGTCGTGGTTGTTGTCGTGGTTGTTGTCGTGGTTGTCGTGGTTGTTGTCATGGTCGTGGACGTGGTCGTAGACGGGCTCGAGATCGTAGTCGTTGTGGAGGTCGTTGTCTCTCGCGCTATGGTAGGACGCTGTGGTGTTGGCTCTCCTGATGCAGGAACTGTCGATAGCAGTGTTCCGGACGGCAGCGGCCCCGGCGGCTGCCCTGGGTTGAAGTTCACTGGGTTAACACAAGGAGTGCAGTTTCGAACCTTGATTCGCGTATTGTGCGTCAGGCATATATAGCGTATGACGTATTAGAAAAAATGTAAACACCATTTGTTCATGATGACATGTGAGAATAGAACCTAGAATAGACATACCATTCTGCAAGCAAAGCATCAATGAAAGTGTTATGCAGGACGCTTAACGTTCAACTATTTTTCTTGAAAGGGTAACCACCTTATTATGTGTGTGCATTTGTGTACCCTTCTGTAGAAACACTCTTCGTGAGTGCATATCCTGTGATAGCCAGCGCAAGAAAAAAAAAACAAATAAGAGCTTGTATATGGCTCATGAATCGAGTCTACCTTGTTGCGATAACCTGGACGCCCTAGCCATAAATAGTCCCTAACTTCTAACATCAGCAAAGGGAAACGTAAGAATCGTATCGGTGTGAAGTTAATAATTGCCAAAAAATGTACACATATTTAAAACTATATAGCGTTTCTTCTATCTCGTCCTAAACAAAAGATGCCCCATACTTCACACAAAAAAACTATAAATCAAAGAATTATGATGCATCTAGAAGGGCGGTGGAGGTTCATGTCGTTTTTCATTGATATAGATGTTAGCCATTTTTTCTGCGGTTTATGTGTGCGAAAACCACGCTATGATTATGACGCACGCCATAATGGCGGACTTCGGCTTCATTCTTTGGAACTGGGGTTGTTTAACGTACTGCGTGCGCACGGTACACAGGTGCTTTTGCCTTTCGCCCTCATTGAAATGAAGCCACCCTGGCAGAGAGTTGATCCCCCAACCTCAGGATTAGAAGTGCAATACCAAAGCCACTATGCCCCACTGACGACATAAATGCGAGCTATATTTTAAAGAATGCTGAAGCAGCTGGCATGACTGCGAAGTTTCAAATTGTTTAGCGGAAAGTTAACCTTGTGATAAATGTTTCTTGAATTTCTATCCATAATGGCCTTTTCCCGTGGTATTTCACGCGGTTCAGGTGAACTCCCTCATACCGCTTGTCTTTGGTAGTGTGCTAGCAGGGGACGTCGGGAGAGGGGAAGCACCGTCACCCGCACCACCAATTCCGTCACCGCCCCCACCGCCGCCTGCCGTCTGTGGTGGTGTGCCTTCTGGGGACGACGGCATAGGGGAAGCACTGTCACCCGCACCTCCACTTCCTTCGCCACCGCCGCCGCCACCTGTCTGTAGTGGTGTGCCTGCTGGGGACGTCGGGAGGGGGGAAGCACCGTCACCCGCACCTCCACTTCCGCCGTCGCCACCTCTGCCACCGCCACCGCCGCCGCCACCGCCACCACCCTCGCCACTACGACTAACGTCGTCGAAGTCCATGTCGGCTGCGCATACGAAGTAAATGAAATTTCGCAGAGACGCCTAGAAGCTCATGTATGTTTTACATTACTGTTGGGCTACCCAGCCTTCGCATTATGTCACGAAAGTAATGGCGTGCGTGTGTTCCACACGGACCGCCAAACAGCGCGGAAGATGTTCCTGCCTCTATTCGGGCGGCGTGGGTAAGTTGTGGTGAGTGTAATTATTACTACATTGAAAAGTTCTGGCGCTAAATTCGCCTTATAGTATTAAGCATATAGGCATTAGGCATTTGGGTAACTTCGGTTCTGGCTTCCTTTTCAGTAACGGACACTCGCGTCCTCAGCTGTCAGATAGGGTTGGAAACCAGAAATCTGAGTCCGCAAAGCTCTAACATTTATTGCGCAGCAACAAATCCGTACTACAGAAACACATGTCCTCTACAACTCCTCCTTCCAATATCCTGATATGAAACATATGTGGACTCTTGTAACAGAAGTCGTTTTTTTTTTCACACGTCATATAACAGCATTGCATTAGGGATTCACGGGACATAAGGGCCTTTTTTAACAAGGTTATCTCTCGCATCGGCACACAAACAGTAATGCACGTATTTCGCAGAATTTATGAGCATGCGACAGTGACTAATGTCAGCGGGCGTACTTACGACCATGAGCTGGTTCCGGTAAGTGCAAGTGCAAGTGCACACCTATCATGACACTCGACATGATAGGTGTGAGCCTGATCGGGAGTGAATGGCGGTGCGGGCGCGTGAAGTGATGCGATGTGAACGTAAGTTGGTGTCGGTGGGTGTCACTATGAATTTTGAGTGAGAACCAACGATTGTGAGTGAGGATGATGTAATGGCGCAGGGCCAGATATGAAAAAAAAATTGTGGTGTTTTACGTTCCTCAACCACTTTCTGATTATGAGGCACGCCGTAGTGGAGGACTCCGGAAATTTTGACCACCTGGGGTTCTTTAACGTGCACCTAAATCTAAGTAGACGGGTGTTTTCGCATTGTGCCTCCATCGAAATGCGGCCGCCGTGGCCGGGATTCGATCTCAATACCTCGTGCTAAGCAGCCCAACACCATAGCCACTGAGCACCCATGGCGGGTACAAGATATGTCCAATGAGCGCCATCACTCCAGATTTGTTGTCAGTGAATTCTGAATGAAGCGGAAAAAAATTGAATGCAAATGGTTTAGGTACCTCTGGTGTAAAATGCGTAAAAATGTGACAATCTATCTGGCGTAAGGTATACACGTATTAAAATATTGGCGATGATTAGTGTGACTGTGAGAAATCGGATTTCATTAAGACTCGGTTATTCGATAAAATATGTGACTGTTGCAACAATGCTCCTAGAGTGCCCTTAAAGGCAAGCACTGATAGAAAAGTGCTACAAATACAGTCGCCAGATTATTTGCAGGATGCTTCTTTCGACTAAAATGCTTAAAACAGTGTTCAAGTTAAAAAGCGGCTCATCGCCGAGAGGAAATTGCGGGCGCAGAAGGATGTGCTCACGATATGCGGAAGGGACAAACATTTGCCACTCTGCATCTACAGCAGGGAATTGGGAAAGATGAATAACTGTTCGAATATTGGCACACATTGAACATGTCAGGACGTAAGAGTGAATACCGTGTGTCCTATTGCTAAACTTCAAAGAATCATTTCCTTGTATTACGCAGTTTTCTCCAATGTCAAGTGCCCTAGATTAGGCTTTACATAGTGAAGTTTATTGTATCCGTGGGTATCCCGCTGTTTCTTCCAGTGCTTCTTCAACTGATGCCGAAGTATTGTTTAATGTCCTTGGCGGGAATGAGTATGTCTTGTGTCGCTGTCACCAAACGGGGGGCTATTCAGGTAGCGTTATCGTCAGCAGCTTCACTGCCTTTGATGCCACTTTGGCTAAATACGCAGCGTAGCACGATTACTTGTTTACGCATTAGGTTAGGCACATAAATGCATCTAGTTGTTTAAATATGGAGCTTCTATATTTTAGTAAATTCATTAGGACTCGGGCTATATTGAATGAATCCGTGAAGACAATAGCCCTAGTGAGATTCGTTTGCCTGCTATCGCGCATGCTCCCGCCGTACAAATAGGTGTATGTGGACTTAATGCGCCGGATAATAAAAGCAATGGTGCCAGAGCTGCGTAAGCGACACCAGCAGGACACTTGAAGCATGTACATGGAATTCAGCAGAGTAATGTTTCTCCTGAAGTTCAAGAAAGTGTGAATGTTTATGCGCCTCAGGTGCTGGTTTTGTTATTTCGCTTAAAGACAGGTCACGCACGACAGTTTGTCACTCGCAAGGGAGTGGAAGCCACGTAGGAGTCATTAGGACATTCTCCAGAAGAGAGGCGCCTGTTCCTTCCGACAGCGCTTCCAACCGGAGGGACAGAGGAGGTGTAGTGGCTTGGCAGTTACGGTAAAGCTTGGCCTTGGACTAGTCACGAATAATTGAACGTCATGGATGATACAAATCACATTTCACCGTAATGGCGTAGTAGAAACCTGTAATTGCCTTTTAGAGATGTAGAAACCATTTGTTGGATTCAAGGTACAGTCTATCTAAAGTGCTAGTTCTGAACACACCTGTAACAAGGCATGTAGCCGAGTGGTGAACGGAATCCAGCACTTTGAAAGTACACGGCTTAAACGCCTACTGTAACAAACTTTTACTTGGAATAAATTGACTGTAAATGCCTAGCTTATACTCTCAAAGTAATCTCGGCAAACCCTTTGGGCTGGTAATTGCTAATGTTGCTATTAGCAGCTATTAAGTAGTGCCTACACAGACGACGATTACAACTGGCGGAAAAGTGATAGCGATGCGTATTATGGAGAATATTGAAAAACCGTAGGCAGCCGTTTATCTCGCACTTGCTCCATCTTGGCAGGCAGGCGCATTGCTGTCATTATTTGCGAGTCGACCTGCGTCTCTCTCGGCCTGTGTTCTTCCTGTTGCAAGAATGCTGGTGCGTTGCGTGGTCGCCGAGTGCTCAAATACGTGCTCGACCAATAGGAATGACTGTACTGTGCACAGCCCCGAATACAGGAACGCCGAACACATGTTTCCTGTCCAAGCTTCCGGAGCGCAAGCGTGCAAAGCGGCGCAGCAATCAAGTGCCATGTGGACCAGGCAACGTGCAGAAAGAATGTGAACTGCAGTGGCTGAACCTGCACAAGCTACACGTGAAAGAATTTCTTCGTAAGCACTTTCCCGGGGTGACTGTGACAACTATATGCCACGATGGCGCACGAATACCAAAGGTAACGTTCAAAGGTAAATTGTGTTCAAAGACAATATTCTCGAGCAATCGTTGCCGCCCGTACATCATCTTCAAAATATTTCGTGCATCTGTGCTTCAGATGCGTCGAAGTAGACTACAGAAATTATTTCTGGCACAGCGCCAGAAACGAGCAGCAACCGCATGCTGCATTTTTCAGGAAGGAGAGGGTGACGCGGCCGCCATGGTGTAGACGCGGCTGCAAGCCATGCAGGAGTGAAATAGCGCCAGAGCAAAATGGAGTAGCTTTATAACGGCCGCAGTTCGCCTGTCTGGCCGTGAATTCACCTATATTTAGCAGTGAGTCCCCCTAGCCCAGCCGTGCCAAGCATCAGCTACTGATCATTCTTCATATAGATGGGGATAGTTGTCTGATCGGTTGACGAGACTGGCGCTTCCACGAGTCTGGAAGCGGCTGGTGAAGTCGGATACGTCATGCCTAGAGTTACTGTATATGGCTCTTGCAGGAACCTATATGAAATAGCTTATTTCGGGATCCATATACAGTAAACCTTCATGCCACAGACGCTACGATCGGTCAAATTTTGGCCTGCGTTTCAAACGTAACCCACAGCAGCGTGGCCATCAGTTGTTGGGGCGGCACTAGCGGACAAGTGTGCGACAAGGAAGCGCTTCTTTGCTTGTCAAAGGTGCTAACACAACGCGCTCGCTTCAGTGAACCCAGACAGCATGCGGCTGGTCAGCCAAGCTAGCGCACAATGCACCATTTTCCAGCTGCTCCGACGTGTGATGGGACATGCTCCATTCCCGTGCCAGCCACACTTGGCTGTAGAGCGTGCAGTTTTCGCCGCTGTAGCATAACTGCACCACCCGTGGGTCACGTCCAAGTTGAGCCGGACCATATCAGCGCCTTTACCTTGGCCACCCCAATGCGCTTGCTCATCTTCGAGCGGAAGCAGAACACATCGAGTTCCTGCTGTTGAATGCAGACAACCAGTTGGCACAGGACTTCGCATGAAACGAACGTTGCGGGCGCACAAAATCGCTGGAAAGAAGCCGAAGTAGCTAACAAACCACACTAGCTGTGAGACTACAAGGCGAAGAGGACCTGTTCGCTGATACACAGGAAACGAATGTAAGCAAGGTAAGTAGAAAACGTGGGCGCTGGTACTTCATATTCTTCACCCTACGTCACTTCCCCGCGGCGAAAATTGAGGCTTTTTTCGTTTCGGCATAGAAAAAAATTTAATTTTTGTGAGCTGCTTGTGACGGATTAACTTCCATTTCAAGGGTATTATTTTGCAAAGAGGCTACTGCTTGTCTAAATTATTGAAACTGGGATTTTTACGTGGCCGAAACTTTCGTTGTAGTTGGTCTTTAAGCCGCGCATGGTTAGATGCGGGAGGGTCCAGCCCTCCTGTGCTCGGATACTTGGCGTCGCAACCGACAAAACGACTGCTTACGCAGACCCGATTGCGGGGAACGATCCTGAGTGGACGCTACAGTGATGGCAATACCGGAGAGTGTAAGTGTCAGTAGCAGCATAAGAACTGGTGAGTCTTAGCTGGCGTGAGTATAAACTCGAATGTGTTATTGATGACTATTTATGGTTCAAAGACTATGTATTCTGAAGCAGTGCAAGGACAGTGCTTCAAAATGATTCGTTATTAACATAGCAAACTCAAGGGATTACCCGCGAGCTCGGTTATAAGTGGTAGTTCCAGCAGAAGTTCGCGCTATGTGCATGGTGATCAGCGAGTGTGCCGAAGAATACGATTCAGATTTGTTTAAGTGGCCGCGAGTATAACGTAAGAACACGCGGCAAGCAGTCGTGAACCGAGAGTAGAATAAGAGCTAGCTTTATCTCGAGAGCTTCTATTTAAATAGGTAGAAAGTGACAAATGTTTTTTCCTTGTTTTCTACTTTCCCTATTTTGAACGTTTCTTGCATTCAAAAGTCAAAATTGACTGACTGTAGATAGCACATATACTACGGACGTCTTCAGTTTATGTAAGAAAGTATTAGCTTGTAAAATTTAAATACCCTGCGCTACCAAATTGATAACTCTCAAAATATGCAGTAAAGATAAGGATATGTCAATTCGAAAAGGTGCACGTAATAATCGATATAAATTATCAAAAATGGATGTATGCACGGCTCTCCAATATGCGATTCCTTTTTGGGTTAGAGTTTTTGAAATCTTCGTACACATTGTAGAAATTCCCTATGAGCTCTCAAGGGACAAATCAGAAGTGCCCCTTAAGAGATGTAGTTAGGACGACTGAAATTTCTGATTTTGGTACTGATTGGCGGATGTGTACATGTCGTACTTCTATTTCTTTCCCATTTATCGAAAATTTTACACAACTTAAAAATGAAAATTGCCAATGTGCATAAATTACTCGCTCATATTTTGCCTTTTCTCTCAGATGCAGCAAATTTCTTTCAAATTCGCACATTCATTTCCTATTAAAGGCATTTCTAAATTGTCTATGCATAAGAATAGATAAATTGGTGTAGTCTCTTAGTAAAACCTTCCTCTTCAGCTTTGCGCGTATAAAAGATACACAGAAGTAAACGAACAATTACCACTCTACATTTAGCATGAAGTTTCAGAAATGTGCTAGTTTCGCAAAAAATTAATGAGTAATGCTTGGTAAAGAAGCACCAACGAAGCGTGCTATGTTACGCGATATTGTTTAGGTTTCATTCGCAACAGCAAAAAAGTGACTCTAAGAGCCAGCGGGAAAATGTTAGGAAAAGAAGGGTAGAAGGATGCACGGCTGAGCTAGTTCGTCATGTACTTTAATTGAACTAGCTTAGCGCAAATGAAGAAACGTAAGCAGAAGAATAAAGTGGACAAGGATCGGCGCTAGTAGTAACTATCCCTTCTGATGCTACCACCAGAGCGGAAGACACCATGTCAACGAGCGGAATATTGCACCAGAGTGGAATATTTGCACGAGAGCGGAAGACACCATGTCACAAGACTCGTGTGTATCAAAAAAGGTACCATAAACAACAGGTAACTTCAAAGTTTTAAACTCAGGCAGCCACAAAATGCTACATTACAATTTGGCAGCGCATGTATGGCTAATAGCGGCTAAGTGAGTGTGTCAACTCCAATTCAAAGCGGATGCTATTAACAATCGTCAACATCGTCGTTGTCGTCGCGTTGCGTGTGCTAGCCGAATTTCAAAAAATGCTAAAGAGTTGCCTTTCTTCCCTGAAAAAGTATGCGGATGCGAGGACCAGGATTTTCGATCTTTACCCACACGCACTCTATTAAATACGCAATGTAGCAAGAGAAGCGAAGGCAAATGTATTTGCTATCCCTTACAAAAAAGTTGTTGAAAGGTTATTGAAATGTTATTGTTCAACGTCAACAAATGACCTTGAAAGAACACTGGGAAATTGTTGAAACATTATTGAGGAAGTTGTTGACAAGTGTTCATAATTGGCCCGCGACATTTTGTCGAAACACCATTGGGGCTTTGCTATTTGAAATATCATCGGTATATTATTGAAAATATGATGCATTTCAGTGTTGAAAGCCCATTGAAGGATTGTTGCAGATGTGTTCACTCTCAGAATTGAAAGCCCAAGCTAACAAAAACTCACTTCCTAATAAATTTTTTACGACTTGTAGCGGTAATTTTACAATGTATATGCACTTAGAATGAATTTCCAGAATGATGCCAGTAACGAGACAGGTTCCCTCAAACTGATTGTACAAATGCACTGTTGTTCCACTTACTCTTTTAACAAAACGCACTGTTATGCACTCAAGCACGAAAGTCACTGGAATGTCCATGTATATTTTGTCTCACATTTATGTAAACATGTCGAAACTGGTTGGTCATCCTGGAAGTTATTTTCAAGTGAAAACGTCTTTAAAGCTCACTGGCTACAATTTGTGAACTGCAATATGTGCCGGAATGTTACAAGTGAGCTAGTAAATTTGTGAGAATCAGTTTAATGTGTTTCTCTTTCTTGTGCTAGTAATGTCCACCTTTGAATAACCTAGCTCAAGAACAAGAGTTATGCTACGTGGCATAGGTAACCCTTAAAAAGTCTGTAAAACTGAAAAAGGATAACTCTGTACAACCCTTATTTGTTGGTTGAATGGTGTGTGCGAATTTCAGTAAACCTTATCTACTTTTGAAACATGGCAATCGCAATAAGCGATGCTATGAGAGGAGTCTATTATGCTGCATTGCTGTTGCATGATCCGCTTATTTGCCATTACGTTCCTCCGCAAGTCATTCCACATCAAGCTACTTATTCATATTGACTGCTTCAGATTTTTACATATAAAAAACACAGCTATAAGTGACGTGCTAGAATACTACAAAATTATTCCTTGTGTGAGTTCCTTTCACTTTTGTTCACTGCCACAAAAAATGACGAAAGAATTCACAAGAAATCTGGCTTCATGCAAACATAAAAGGCACATAATTGCCATTACAGGATAGCTTTTGTTGCCCTTTAAATTTAACCGAACTTATACCTATTAATTCTTACTCGTGTATTTTAGGTAGAAATATGAACAATCTTTATGAAGTTATATAAAATGCAGTTTTTACTGAACAATTCTGACAATGGCACAGATGCACTTGCAGGTGTGTCATTCCATGCTGAATCGAACAGCGTTTTTTCAACACCACAGATGAAGCTGAAAACATCGCCACATGTTTACTAGAGTTCAAAACTCATTCCACACTTTTATTTATTATTGTCAAAAAATTTTGTAGCATTGTGGCGACAGCATAGCTTTCCTGCTCAGCTGAGCTACAGGACATTAATCAACATTTTTTTACAAACGCACATTGTATTGGTCGAGGCCTTCAAATGCTGTGCATCGAAATACGGTGAAGTGAGGCAACTGCCAAAATCTCAAATTCCTTAAATATTTGAACACTGCGAGTGCTTTTGGCACTGGAAAAAGTGAGTAAAATTGCAATGCGTTAATTCTTTTGCAACGAATAATTCAGAAGGCAGAAATTAAATACATATTGGTAGCACAGGTTACATAGTATATCAGAAAAATATTTGAAGCTCTGAAGGTTTAGCTGATCACCTGTAATGAAACTGTAAAATTCTAATCTTTTGCAACAAGCTTCATGTTCAAGACAAAAACTGCTTTTGTAGTTGGCCAAACATATGTGGTACAATATTAGATAGCTCTACACGTCTGCTATGCATGTGTGAAGTTAAAAAAGAAGGCATTATTCTTAAATGTGAAAAATCCCTTTTTGAATTTTTGTCTGCACTGCGTTTTCTTGGATGTGCGCACAAGCTGCCGGCTGGGAATGCAGAGAACGAAGGTGGCTTGGTCTGCAACACAGATAGATGATAGAGAAGCGGTGTTGGGGTCTGCATCTTATTGCCAAGAGACGCACGCTCTAAAGCAAGGAGGATTGTGCTTGGGTAAACCATACAGTCATTGCACATAAAATATTGATACGTGTTAAATTCGTGAGGGAGTCCTGCAGTGCTATAAGATATGTTTCATGCAGTCTACAAAAAGAAATATATGCTATTACGTACGCAGTAAATCCAGAAACAGCGCTGTATTGTTTATGCAAAGCATATTAAAGAATATGTCGCACTGAAATGCAACATACAGGGAGCAAGACACTTTGTGACCTGCTCCCTGGAAACCAATGACGATGGAAGTAAAAAAACAGCTTCATAATTAAAACTGAAAACCTACAAGAGTACGAACAAATTTCTTGTGGTGTTGCATGTTACCACTGCTTCAGAGCCGGAACATGCTCATTTATAAGTCATATGTGCCGTGTTCCGTCAGATGTGGTCAGATGTCATTGGTGACCACTTTTCGCGTTCATGTAAAAAAAATACGAGCACAGACTGCGGCGCTTGACGTCACCTGCCTTTGTAATGATAAAAAAGGCACTCACAGTTTGACTAGGCTTTGTGGCTAATACATTAACAATCTTTCCTTGCTAGATGACAAGGCTTCATATATTTGTGCTTTATGTGTGATCTACAACTGAACATTATAAAAATAATTTATACCACGAGAGCTACCTTTTCATACCTTGTTACATGCATAGCAGACATGTAGAGCTATGTAAGGATGGGTGACATGTACGGCCTCCAAAGCTAATTTGTTCACCTTCAACATGAAGCTTTTTGTAAAACATTTTAAATTTAGTCTTTTTGTTATGTGATCAACGGAACCTCTAAGGCTTCAAATATATTGCGGCTATCTGAAGCCAACTAGGCTGTGATTCTATATTTATTTTGTGCCTTCTCTATTTCCTTGCGTTCAGAGAAACAAATTCGAACATTGCGATTTTGGCAGTCACACCACTTCAGTCTCTAGACATGAACACCTGGGCCATACCTGGGCCATCTGGGCCATACAATTCCCTTTTGCGGTCGCGGGATCGAATCCCGGCCACGGCGGCCGCATTTCGGTGGGGGCGAAATGCGAAAACACCCGTGTGCTTAGATTTAGGTGCATGTTAAAGAACCCTAGGTGGTCAAAATTTCCGGAGTCCTCCACTATGGCGTGCCTCATAATCAGAAAGTGGTTTTGGCACGTAAAACCCCAAATATTATTATTAATTCGCTTCTGAAAGGAAACATGCAGCAGTGCCTTCTAGCTTAGCTAGGCAAGAACAATAAATTTTTGCCAAAATTCTAGAAAAATTTTAGGAAGGAAAATAAATGGGCAAATCGAGTTCGGAGCTTCAACAAACGCATCGAAATTTTTTATCGGTGAAGGTAAAATTATGCTGTTTGGTTGCGCTGGAATGACTCAGGTGTATGTGAAAGCAACTTTTTCAAAAATTTTCTTATTGTACCTACTTTTTTAATATCAAGCAAACTTGAAATGGTTTGCCGTAATAGAACAGTTCTTGACATGATTGGGTGGTTTGGCATGAAATACCTGAAGGTATTTAAAAATATAATAATAAGGAAACACTATCCTTGCTGGAAATATGTCAAAAACTAACATAAAATATAGTGAAATATAACAAATCACAGCACTTGTGTCCTGTATTAAGCACTTCAATGTGAGCTTCTCAGGAGACTAGCATAATTAACATAAAAATGCCAAGGCATAGAAAGGCACATTTGTACGCTCGTCTGAGAAATTTGAATTGGGCTCTTCAGGAGACAACGTAAACATAAACGAACACAAAAATGCAGAGAGTTACAAAAGCACAACACTTGTGTTTTCTTGTGAGCTGTCCAACTTGGGCTGTTCAGAGGCTTTTGGCCCCATGCGAAAAGCGAGGCCAGAGCTCTTTATAAAGGGCATGTTGGTACCAGGACATTTGCGACAAGTCAAGCCTGCAAAAAGAACAAAAAGCCAGAACAAGATTTAAAAACCAACTTCCACTTGCAAGAGCGTGGCATCAGTACGCCTTCGTTATAATGAAATCGATTTATGTACTTGTCTTGCTTTATTCCAACTTTCCGCGGCTACAGCTTCAAAGCATGACCATTTAAATTTATTCAATGTGGCACAGGACTCCACTAAGTGTGAAATGCAGAAAAGCGGAACAACACACTGTAGCAAAATAACTTTATGAATATCCTCAATGTCAAAGATGTGAACTTTCCTTGCTTAGAAACAAAATAGTGAAAAAAAATTTCCTGTTCCTAAAGAAACCTATAGAGTGGCAATTAAAATTATTTGTTGTAACTTTCATAATTAAAATGTGTAGCACTTTAGCGCACTTTTTCATGTTCCAAATACAATACTGTCATTTCACTAGAATTGAGTGTGGCTTCATTTGCAGTTACCTTTCACGAGTTCACATGTAATCGGACTCCACTTTCGTCTTACGATTGCTTAGGACTCTCTCCTTTAAAGAAAATACTGCTTACTGCAAAGTGTTTTCTTCCTCAATGACTTAACTGTTATAATGAGGATTACCTGTAGTTGTGCACCAAGCTGGTTGCCATGACATATGGAGAATGTGACAGATACGAAGAAATTCTCAGTCTTCTATGAGCCATATGGCAGAGGACTGACTTCTTTAACCCTTTGAGGTTCACTGACGTACATCTGTGGCTGCGAAGAAACATGTTGAAATATGTGCCTTTTCAGAACAAAGTGTTGCATAGCATCACCCTGGAGGTGCTGCAACCTTCTGGGACTTCTGCAAAATATTCTTGTGCTGTCACCCCTAGGGTTTCTCCCAAGGGGTGACACTTAGCTTAGGTGATTTTTCACTTAGCTACTTGGTGTCTGTCATTGCAATAGTTTAGGAGTGCTGCCACTTCACCTAGTTTACTACAAAACAAGTTTTTGCAAGTTTCATTACACAAAAAAGTTATGCTGCTTTATCCTCATATAATAATAAAACATGTAAAACTGCAAATACTAAAAGGTTTTTGCAGCTTTATTGTCACCTAAAACAATTATTTACCAGTTTTTTTTCCGAAAAGTCACTCTGAAGAACTCAAATCTGCAATAAAAGTATTAGGAATGCGCGAATAGTGATTTTTGAGACAAAATCGAATAATGCCAGAAGCTAATCGAATATTGGACAGCTTCTGAATAATGAACAGCTGATATCACAATTAATGTAAAATTATGTTCACATCCTAGTATTCTTAAAGTTAGCAAGTTTCTGTCATTGCACACTATGTTATGAAGAGCTGTTTATTAAAAGCACAAATGGAGCAGTAAAAAGTTTCACATGCACAGGACTCTCCAGTAAGCATAAATGATTGCTGAATTGCCTCTAAAGTACAGCTACTTAAGTAACGTAGCCTGGTCCGCTATTCGTGCAAGTTCTCACATTTTACGTCTAAACTATGCTATTGGAGGTGGAAATTTACCATACTTTGGGTCAAATTTTATGTTTTACTGGTGTTTTGAAATGTTTGAATAATATTCGCATTTAGAAATAGTGACCAAGCAAAGATCAAATAGAATACGACACTGATCAATTCTAAAGTTTCGAGTATTTGCACACCACTAAACATATATAACTCCTAAATTGGAGAGGCATGTTTCTACCCAAGATGTGATCCTCAAAGGGAAAGCCCATTCATCTTCTTGATAAATTTAAGCCCATAATCTACTTAGCAATGGTTCATAATTACCCTGTAAACAGGCAAGTGACGTAAGGAAGCAGGAAAAATTCCAACAATTTCAGAATGGGGATATTGGACATGTCTGATGGTCCGTAAGAAGCTGTATACAGTAGTCACCAAGGGCCTATTCTCAATTTATTGAGGCATATGTCGAAAAGCCACACGAATATTTTTTTTCATATGTTAGAATGCAAAGTGATAAAGTGTGCGTTAATAAATATGAGTCGCAGGTTAGGTGCCTAGAATGAGCACGCGCCCACTAAACGTAGTACCGTTGACAGCGATGCTGGCAACTCTGTCCCTGTTTCTTTGATTGAAAGAACCAAAAGAAAATGCCACACAGCTCATGTTCCCTCTGCTGAAAGGCTGCTCTCCCGCATCCCATGGACCTCCTTCAAAATAGGAGCAAGTTTAATTCAATGTGGTCTGTTAAAATTGGTGAAGATACTGTTTCGCATCGCGGACCTGGAGAGCTGTTTTGATTGCTGAAATTTGGTGAACGTGCTGCTCCTCGAGCTGAGCAGTAACCACACTTGAGCATAGCTTCTCCTCAATTCGTCAATTAGAATAACAGTTTCAGGCTACTTAAGCATGTCCTCCATGCCACTAGATTTGGAGCGTGCTTCACAGATAACTCTCCGTTGCAATGACAGCCAAGTAGTACTGCTAACGCGCAAATGCAGCCTCATTTCATCTGGTGGAGCCGCCAAAAGCTTCCGGCGATGAAGGCAACGTTTAAATTTTAGAAGCATGTTAGTGTGGTGGCATTTGGCACTTAAGATGATATGAACAGTTATTCCAAACGGTAGGCTATTGCAGCACAGAACTGCAAACATGGGCTTCTTGAAAGTCGTTTGTTATGCCAATGGCAAGTTGCTAATTTCAGAAAAAAATGTGAGGGTAAAAATGCAACCGGAAAGGATATATGGTACTTGCCTATAACAGCGTTGAACCTGATGGGGTCAAGAGCCTCTTTTGCCCCTCGGTATTTCCAAAGCGCCAATGACCCATGAGCTCCTCCTGGGTGAACATATGGTGAAGCAAGGCCCTTGGAAACTTTCCTGGTCCACTATGACAGGCCATGTTAAGCTGTGCCAGCGTAACCTTCTCAATGTGCACTCCTCCAACCTATGTGAACCTGCATGTCTAAGTAAATGTTAGCAAAGTAGTTTTACGCCTTTCAAGCACAATTATAGAACAGCCCTACTGCAAATACATTACAAAAGTAGCTGTTGCAAATCTAGAATGCTAAACTTGACTTCTTACTAGCTTATTATGCTGTCTGGATGCCACGTGTTTCAGAATAACTAGCACAAACAAGAATAAACCAAAGTATCCAAAACATCTAGTACTTGAAAAAGGGGGGTACCAGCAAAACACAATGGACGCGCACATGGAAACGGCATTAGGCACGGGCGGACGTTGGGACGGACCAGCGTCCGTCCCTGTCTAACGCCTTTTCCGTGTTTTGCTGGTACTCCCCTTCTTCAATTTCATCATGCACCAACTGGTCCAAGAGCTTGCGCTAATGCACATCTAGTACTATTTATTGTGGTTACCATTCTTAGGATACTTCATTTTTTAAAGTGTTTGTCTCTATTTTTCCATCTATTTGTGTCAATGGGTAGCCCATGGTCTAATGGGGAGATTGGGCTGCTATGTTGAGGGAGGAGTTCAAGATCAACCGTCACACAAGCTTGGGTGACTGGGTATGCGACCCTGGGCATATGCCACTTTTCAATGAATCTCTTTCACGCTATCTTGGGCAACTGCTGCTGCTTGTGTGGGCAAGCAGCATTACGAGCTCGAAGAGGGACATGACTGTCGATCATTACTAAGATTACCACTACACATCAGGTTCGCTTGCTGTGCTTCAGAAGTAATATGTGAGATTCCACTCCACTGTATGAAATGTGCACAAGCCGCAAGGACAGTACCTGCCAACGACCACCTCAATTAAATTAATCGACTCGCAAAGCGCAGGCTGCACAACATCACGGAATGAATTCAGAAGTTTATGGACAGTCAGTTGATGTCCATGCCAGGGACCTCTAGGGAGGCTCGGTCATTTCCTCGATGCGCATCATTGTGCCTTCGCACATTGTATTACAATCCTGTCTGTCTTGTTGTGCAACCATTGTAATAGTTATCACGTACCACCACTAAATAAAATATAAATAGACACTTATATCTACTGTTTATTTATTCTTTATGGAGAATACTTTGAGCAGGAGTTTTTGCAGAGATGAATTCTACAGTTTAAGGAACACTAAAGTAAAACTAAATTAATTAACTTCTGGTGTTTTAAGTGCCATAACGACAATCCGATCTTGAGGCACGCCATAGTGGGGAACTCTGGATTAATTTTTACCAAACCAGGCTGCACGGTAGATGGGTAGTTTTGCATTTCACCTCCAACAAAATGCGGTTGTTTGATCCTGTGACCTCATGCTTGGCGGTGCTGTGCCAACGCCCCTAAGCAACTACGTCATGAAAGCACTAAAGAGAAAAATTATTTTAGATGTACCTGTAAATGACCTTCCTACAATTCAAGAGATTCACTCGTACCGTGACAAGAGGCTGAGTAAACTGTAAAATCAGCAAGAGGAAACATTGGCGGCAGTGCTGCCTTGAAGTTACCACACCAGCTTGCTGCGACGTCATGGATTTTGACGATGTCTGCTCAGGTGTAGCAGTTTTTTTTACAAATATAGATGTTCTTCATCGTATTGTGAAAACCCAAAATAAAAAGCTTCAGGAACTTTTACAGAACCAATACAGACCTAGTTTGAAAAAATACTTGGAGTCCACGATGTGACAATGAGGTGTCAGCACGAAGATATCGGGGCGATGCTCAGAAAATTGAACTTTGATCTTTATTTTCTCTAATAATCAAGCAACTATCAAGAAATTTACAGAAGTAGATATTTAAAACGATGCTTTACTTTAAGTTGATTAAGGGTGCCATTATTGTCCCCTTAATACACAAGGAATTCACTTGGCTGCATAATATGTTAACATGCGTCACTGGTTTTCATTAAGGTAGGATTATCAGTATAGCAAAGGGCATGAACTGGCTCCTCCAGAGGGGAGCCCTGCCCCCTCCCCTCAACCTCCCGATTTCCAATTGTTTTATGAGCAGTGATGAAATTTCTGTATCTTCAAGAGACATAATGCCAAGGACTTTATGCCATGCTGGCTACAGCATGTGGTGACCGGCACTTCACACCGTCCAGCTCTGCATCAATCTTTTTGGAATTTGGCCCTTGAAATGCAGAAAGCCCCGATCACTGCTCGTTCTTCATCCAACTTTCTCAATGCGTGCTGCTGTTCTGGTTCGATACCCCTAGCAGTGCACTGCTGTATGACTTAGGTCATAATACCTTCATTCTGGTAAAACTAAAAAGATGTGCGCTCATGTAGACCACTAATGACCTCGCTAAGTTTCTGAACGCCCCTTCTATATATACTACAAAAAGGCACATTCTGCGTTTAATACGTTCACAAGTGACACTGAAATTTTCCCAGTCCCGGTGCAGTTGCAAAGTCTTTCAGCTGAGTGCTTACATGCACCATGTCTGCTAATGAAGGCACTCTGCACCAATTGATGACTGGAGGAAATGCCTTGCAGTTGTATCAGCAATGTTATTTTCCTGCTTCCTGCAATACATTTTCACGCCATCGCTGTATTTGATCATGGTGACTCTACAGAATGGGTGGCCGAAGAATTCACCTTTAGCGTTCCAGCTAGGGCGTCTCCCAGCTCATTTTGAATCTGAAAAAAGATGCCAGTATTAAAACGTGAAGCCACGATGCAGAAAAACCAACAATCAAAAGACCTACATGAACCATTAGGCTGACATAAATGGACGGACACAAATGACTAGTCATTGAATACACTAAAGTGTGGCTGCTCTTGCCAATGGCATTGTGAGCTTGTGAAATAATTTATTCCACATTCCTCTACTTATTTCAATAATTATTTCCGCTCATCTACTTAACTGTTATGGCCACATATTAAAGGCAGCTCCTTCATATAAAACCACCGTGATACATTCTTTTACTCTTCGTCTACCTGATGCGACTGAAGTTTTGCTTACTCTCAAAGAAAGTATTTCACACAACTGCTCTATCGACAAAGCATTATTCCAAGCTTGCGGCAAAACGTCGTCATTTAGTTCACAACGATGCGCTCCCCTTCCAATCTGTTCTCTCTATAGTGCTCTGATTCAAAGCAAAAATAGCTTTTCGACATAACTAGCTACTTCTATGGTCACAAGAAAAGTTGTTAATTATTGATCTTTATGTTGCCGATAGCGTATACATGCCGCCTCGAAACACAGTGGGACGACAAGTGAGATATGCCAGGCATCTTGTTCCTTTACTGATTTTAAAACTTTGTTAAATCAATCAGTTACTGAAGTGCAAAAAGCTGCAATTTCACGAAATTACATTATTTCGAATGTTTTATCCCAGTAAAGTAGGACCTGGAGTGCCAATAAATCTGCCTTTCCGTGAATGCAAAGAGCGCCTATGCGAAGCCGTTTGCGCGAAGCACTCGATGGCGTCGAAAGGAGAAGATGAAAAAAGAAAGTTGAATGCGCGCGAACTGGTGAAACACAAAGCACACGCGGTTGGCAAGGCGGATAACTCGATGATTTCGCAGCGCTCTGTGGCACCAGCCCTATTGTATCTCACGTATCGCATAGAATTTCATGTACACCCTTGAAATTCTTTATTATTATTGCGCGCTAGCCTCCTCTGTGTTTTCCGATCGCACGAACGTCGGCCGCACGGCGCGTCAGATAGCGGCCTTGAAGCAACGCGGAGTCACTCGATCCTGAAGGGAACAGCGCAACAGAATACATTTTCGCCAATGCCACTGCCTCTAGTTGCTACAAGCCCGCTCACACGCATTGTACTAGACAGCGTGGCGCAAACGAATTATCTTCGATTATGGTACAGGTCGGATGGTTACACTTCGCATTGTTTTGCGCTCATTAGTAAGGCTAACTCAATCGGTGCTCGAACGCCGTATCAGAAATCATGGCGTACAACATGCCCTGTTTTAGCTGGCACCACATAGCTGCCTTACGTCACCACAAGCGGAGTGTAAAGTTAAACCAGGACAAAACTCCATGTTATATAACACAAATCTAGTGCTGTACAACCAATTCTTGCAACGGAAGGATAGTACTAGAAATGAAAACTAGAAAAGAGGCGCGCGGAAGACACGCATAGGCGCCCAACTCATTTCCGCAGCGCGTCCGTTCACCGCCTCGCAATGGAAGAACAAGGGGAATTCGAAACACTCACTCACCTTTGATGTCGCTGAGGCGGAGGCGATCATGGCGATCTTCGAGGCAACAAGCGCATAAAAAGCAAGCAACACGCAGGAATATTCCAAAAAAGCCTCAGCGAAGCACACAAAGAACGTAGAAACCGCAGGGAGCTCTCAAGTAAACGGGGTGCGCGAACTCGCAGGAATGCGCCAAGCATCAACAGCGCAAACGCGCGATCATTCAAGTACACTCATACAAATACACGCTTATATTATCATAAATTGTACCATTCGATTACAAATTTTGTAATGTCATGTTATAGCTGAACAATTGCTGCGATTTACAAGTGTATGAAAGGTTTCTGCTTCGCTTCTTTGATGAACTACTTTCTTTAGCGCAGTTATACAGTGCACCGGCCGGAGCTAATGGGATTCGCGGGAAAAGGCGCCAAATTCAAGCGTCGCAAACGCCGCGCCAATGTGTGCGCGCACAGTTTTCGTCGTTTGGATTGACAAAAGAAAGTAATGCGTGCCGCAACCATGCGAACCAGAAAAGTACAGAAATGTCGCTGTTTGTGCTTCTTATTTCGACGTCATGGCAAACTGCAGGTGGTCTGTTGTCCCATTCTTGAAACATTCGTGCGTGCGCTTCTGCGCTGTGCGATTTGTCACCGAGAACGTATAGCAGCGCAGATTGTACTTGGTGGCCAAGCAGATTCCCAGCACATTCGCCAGCACCCCGTCTATGTCACAGAAAAGAAGTTGGCCTCCATGTGAAATATCAGAACCATGTCGTACATATCGGCCAAGCTTTTCGTTTCGTTCTGTTGCGCGCTAACGGGTAACATCTAAGCGAAACCTACTCTGTAAAAACAATGTTCACCGCATTCTCCGCCGCACCCGCCGTGGTGACGTAGTGGCTGAAGTGTTGCACTACTAACCCGAGTGCTTGGGATCTAATGCCGGCCGCGGCGGCTGCATTTCGATGGGGGTGAAATGCAAAAACGTCCGTGTACTGTGCGTTCGGTGCAGGTTAAATGACCCCAGATGGTCAAAATAAATATGGAGTTTCTTACTACGGTGTGGCTCATAATCAAAGCGTGGTTTTGGCACGTAATACCCCAGACTTGAATTTTGTTAACTTTCTCCGCCACCTTGACGATATATTTAAAATGGAGGCATGCAATGCCGTTTTCTAACACACAGCCAGGGCACTGGCCCCTTATAATGGACGCCGATGGAAATGCAGGATGCGTCCAATCATAAGTTGTTTGTCACTGCTTGTAGGGACATCTGTCTTCTCAAACTGCATATATATATATATGCTAACTTTACGCCGAGTGTAATCTCTATGCACTCTATGACGACGCGACTGAATACATGGTGCTCACTTTTGTATGTAGCGTGTCGCGCTATTTTTGTATTTTGCTTAATTGGCTAATTATTCAAGGATAATTAACCAACTTCTGAAGCAAGGAAGTTAGGAAAGAAATTCCAATAAGAAAGTTGCAGAGCAATTGGCAACACGTCCGAATAAACATGTAGTTTTTGTCTTTCTATCTATCCAGCCCCATCTATCGTTCTATCCAGCCCCATTGCACTCCCATATTTTTAAACTCTGGCTGAAGTTAGCTGGGACACCCAAAAAAGAAAACGTGTGGGAATGAGAGTGTTTTTCAAGAAGTGCATCAACTCTTCAAATAAAACCTTGCGGCAGCTACAGATGCCTGTATCATGAAGGCCTGTATATATATATATATATATATATATATATATATATATATATATATATATATATATATATATATATATTCATATATATATATATATATATATATATATATATATATATATATATATACACATTCAGGGCGTTTCACGTAACTTAAACCACAGAGGTATCTACTGTGTGGGCAGGGGTCACTGTCTCCCTGCCCACTCTGTACATACGTCTATGGTTCAAGTAACGTGAAACAACACCTTGTATATATGCAATGATCAAGTGACCAGTAAAGCAACATATATCTGCAAAAGACGCACACATACATATGTGCCCGTGTTTTTCAGATACACTTCGAAACTTAATATTGCTCGAAACTCAATGTTGTTCAACAATAAGTTAGCGGTAATTAGTCAATGACTTCGTTGTTGGAAACCACTCAACAAAAGCTGAATAATACTCAATACTATTCAACAACATATCAAGAGAATTTAGTCGACTTTATTGTTGGAAACTACTCAACCATGGCTCAATAATACTCAATACTATTCAACAATATATTTACCGAATTTAGTCAGAGACCGGTGTTGGTAACTACTCAACATGACTCAATAATACTCAATACCAAGCAGCGATATATCAACATAATTTAGTCAACGACTTTTTTGTTGTGAGCTACCCAACAACTTTACTGTTGAATTATTGCTCTGTGGTTTCAATAATTGTTGAGGTATTGTTGAAAGACTGTTGAGTCAACAATTCATCAACAATATGGCAACAACATTTCAACAGTCATTTTCATAAGGGATGTTTCCTTGATACGAAAGAGAACGAAACGACATGCTGGCGGAGTTAGGCGAAGCCATATCTTCCGAATCACTCGTGAATATTATTTACTAATTTAGATGGCCGCGCAACCCACCCGCCCGCTTACTCTGGTAACGGAATATACTTACATGAATAGATCTGGAAGTGTTCACCAGCGACACTCAAGACCTAGGTGGCGGATGTGGAGCGCTATTTTATCCACTGCCTTCACCTCGTACCTAAGCCCTCGCACGTTACCTCACGGCATTAAAACGGCGGAAAACGAACACCTCGCTATGCAACAAAAGAATTAGGTAAATTTTGTGGGGCTAACTTTTTAGGACGCTGCTCTTAGCCACCCGTTCCTGCGGCGAGCGTCGGTGTAACTGAGCGAGCGAGCACAGCGAAGGGTGAGAGTGAACGCAGAGAGTAGAGGGGAAGATAGACGGTGGGGAGGATAGAGTGCGAGGAGGAAAGGGGGGAACAGGGTGCAGTGGAAACATGAGGATGGAACAAGAACAAGGAGGGTAGGAAGAAAGTGCGAGAAGAAAAACGTAGTGTGGCGAAACATGGGCTCTGCAAAGACGACGGCTGTAGACAGCGCGCGTCGTCGGTTCATCCACGACGTCACCACTACAAGCACTGCATGAGCGGAGGTCTGTCTGCGGCAAGAGTTGTGACTCACGCCCACGCGTCATCCATTCGACGCCTCTCGCTATCAAATGATTAGTGAGGCAGTCACGCAACACCTCGCTCTGTTCGCAACGTGCCACACGGGAAAGTTCGTCCGCGAAGCTAATACATCGCGAAGTCTAAACACGCATAGGGCTGCGCCCCAATTTGGAATGAGTGACTATTGCAGTCGTCGGTGTTCTCAAGAGGAAGCTTTAAGTCGGGCCCAACTCCGACGCGGCCTATTCAAATACTTGTAAAACGCAAAAACGTTTTTCTGAGATAACCCCTGAACCAATTTTAATGAAATTTATTGCATTTAAGAGAGAAAGTGAAATTCTGGTGACTGCTTGAAGCACAATTTCGATTTAGGGTTTGAATTTTGTTTAAGAGATTTTCCAATATCCGACCGATTAAAAAACATAGAAGCACGAAGTTTACAAATTCATAGCTCTGTACCAAAAACAGATATGGCAATTCTGTAAACTACATCCATTAGATCATTATAAGTGGACAAATTCCGTATGTCATTTTACATCTTACGTGAATTTGTTACGTTGGTTACAAGGGTTTTGCAAAAGCTGTAATTCCATATTACTAAATTTTTATATTCATGTGTAACATGTAGATGTACTATAAGATGTAGTTCACAGAATTGTATTATAATTTTTCGTTCTTGAGTTAGAGCTGGAAACTTGATAGTTTCGTTCTTTGAAAACTTTCAATTTTCTCCAATTTTTAATAAAAAATTCACGGCCTAACTTAAAAGTTCGAAACAAACAGTCACTAGAATTTAAGTTTTTCTTTAAGCGCAACAAACCCCGTCGAATTTGGTGCAGTGGTTGCCAAGAAAAACAAATTCTCCTTTCACATGTGTTTGGATAGGAGTACCCGAGCTAAAGCTTCCTCTTAAGTCAGAACCATATCAAGGAAAAGAAATTCATTTGAGAGTAATTATAGGGGAAAGTGCTGCTTTTACTGCTAATGTAGCAACAAGTACAAACTGTCATGGGTTCGGCCCCCATCTCTTGCAACTGTATCGCCCATATTATTTCATTTTAGGTTAATATATCTGCTCTTCCATTGAACTATACACTTATTTGCCCTTATGCGATATCTTGCATATATTTATTCTTCGTTGGCATTACATTGCCAAAACGACATTTGGACGAGTTAAGTTGCAGCTTCGCCTTTCTAAATACATCAACTTTAGTTGTGAGACGTTCAAGGTGAGTGTCGAACGTTGGCGAAAAGACGATGACGTCGTCGAGGTAGCAGAGGCATGTGGACCATTTGAAACCTTGAGCAAGGAGTCCATCATACGCTCGAAGGTGGCAGGGGCGTTGCATAATCCAAACGGCAAAACTTTAAATTGGTAGAGGTCATCAGTTGTGATGAACGCGGTCTTTTCTCGGTCCATACTGTCCACCGCAATCTGCCAGTGTCCCAAACGAATATCAATAGACGATAAATAGCTGGAACCGTGCAGGCAGTCAAGGGCGTCGTCTATACGTGGGAGCGGGTGGACGTCCTTAGTAATGTTGTTCAGATGACGGTAGTCTACACAGAAGCGCCGCGTGTCGTCCTTCTTCTTAACCAACACCACTGGTGACGCCTAGGGACTCGAAGAAGGCTCAATGACGTTTTTATCGAGCATTTTGTTGACTTCGTTTTCAATTACTCGGCGTTCCGATGCTGAAACTCGATACGGTCTTCGGTGAATAGCCGTAGCATCGCCAGTAAGAATCCGATGCTTAACCACCAGCATCTGGCCTAAAGGGCGATCGTCGATATCGAAAATATCTCGGTAGGACGATAATACTTGGCAAAGGTCTTCAGCCTGCGCCGAGGACAGGTCCGTCGCCACCATTTTCTTTATAGTGGGATCGGCACCCGAGGCTGGAGCGAGGGGCCTGCTAAGCTCACGAGAACCATCGATCGATAACGCTGCCACGTATTGGTCGTCGAGACAATCAACGGTGGCAAGATATTTGTCTTCTCACCGTTGATTCTACCTTGCGGTAGAATTTGCATTGCCAATCCAAAAGTTACAGACAGGCATGCGAGTGCGGTTCCCAGTAATATTAAGTATATTGTGAGGCACTGTAACGTCATACCTTATTAGAATGTTGGGCAGAGGAGTGACGAGGTACTCGCCATCAGGAATTGGTGGGAAAGACAGCAGTTCAATGTAGGATATTGACTTTGACTGCAGGCGAAGAATGTAAGCGGCAGTGGGGTGCGTCAGAGGGTTCTGCGAGCATCGGCAACTCAAGGCGAAGGGTACTGGAAGAGCAGTCAATAAGAGCAGAATGTGCGGAGAGAAAATCGAGGCCGAGAATGAGGTCGTGGGGGCAATGAGCAATTACGGGGAAGAGGACAGGAGTGTGGCGGCCGGCGATGCTGACGCGTGCCGTACACATGCCAATGATAGGCGCAGTACCGCCATCCGCAACGCGGACGACGCCTGCCGACGCTGGAGTGAGGAACTTGTTCAGTCGTCGTCGGAAGGCAGCACTCATAATGGAAAGATGTGCTCCTGTATCGATGAGTGCCGTGACACGATAGCCGTCAACGTCAAGAAGGTTTCGGTTTGTGGGTAACGTGAGCAGATTTGAGGGCAGGGTCGGCAACGCAGCTTCACCTCCAGAAGCTGCAGTGCCTAGCTTTCCGGCTGGATCCGGGAGGCGATAGGCGGCGAAGAGAAGCAACGAGGCTGGGGTAAACGAGACTGATGGCGTCGAGGCGAGGGCGAGCGGCTGTACCGGAGGTTCGGAGCAGGAGCATCAGCGGCAGTGGGTTCATGGCGGGTGGTATAGGCAACTGAAGGCAAAGGTGCGGGAATAAGCGGCGGTGTATGTCTCAGGAGGTTGCCACCATTGGTTGCGACAGTGACGAGCGACGTGGCCTATGCGACAGCAGTCGAAGCAGATCGGCCGGTTATCAGGGGTACGCCAACCAGATGGGTTGCGGTTAGATGTGGCGGAAAAGGACTGCCGAGGACGAGGAGTGCCGCTAGAGAACTGAGGAACGCTGGGTTGGAGACGTGGAACACACGAATTTCAGACCCATGTTCTCAAATTCCTGTCGGATGATGGCCTGGATCATCGCAATGGTGGTTGCTGGCTGATCGGGAGGCGTCGTGGAGAAAGCTGGCGAACAGGCGGCCTCGAGTTCGCGGCGAATACGGGTGACGTCGTCACAGGTGGTGGTCGGACGTGATCGACCCTCACATGTCGACGTAGCAGCAGTGTTGGGTAGCCGCGTGATGTGGTGTGTGATACGGCGGTTCTTAGCTTGTTCAAGGCGACGGCATTGTTTGATGATGGCATCGATAGTCGAGACGTTACCGAAAACAAGCAAATTGAAAGCGTCGTCGGCGATGCCTTTTAGAATATGTGGCACTTTACTGGCTTCGCACATAGCATCGTCAGCTTTGCGGCATAGAGCTAAGACGTCGAGGATGTAGGAAACATACGGCTCCGTAGATGACTGAACACGAGACGCAAGAGCCTTTTTCGCGGCAGCTTTGCGCCCAATGGGGTCGCCGAACAGTTCCCGAGCTTCTCTTTCAAATTGTCCCAACTGGTTATCTCGTCGTCATGCGTTTGGTGCCACACGCGTGGGGTGCCACCGAGATAAAAGATGAGATTGGCGAGCATAATCGTTGGGTCCCACCTGTTATTAGCACTGGCGTGTTCATAGAGTTTGATCCAGTCCTCAACATCCTGGCCCTCCAGGCCAGAGAACACACCTGGGTCACGATGTGGGGCGACCGTGACGATTGGAGCAGTGGGACAAGCCGAAGCCGTTGCAGAGGTGGGCGCGTCACCGCGAGGCATGGTGACAAGCTCGGTGTGCCGACCACTTCTGAGTTCCGTGGTAAGGATGGGGATCGTGTACCTCCACCAGAATGTTGCGTGTGGAAGGACACAAACAGAAGAGGCAATTTACAGGCTATTTACACAGGAGCCAGGCAGCCAGGCCGTCACTCGCTCGCGCCAAGCGCACCGACCAACTTCATCGTCGTTCTCGCGGCGGCTCGTTTCTTGAGCATCGCTCGATGATATCGTAATAATATATTGAAAGTACGTGTTATGCTCGTGTAGCGCTGTACTAGCATGTAGATAGCTTACATAGGTAAAACGACTGTTGCCATTAACGATCACCATCGCAGTGCATGTAATACTTACAAAATTGAAGCGCCACAGGCTTTTTGTCCAATATATTCGGTGGGGATAATGTGTTGAAAATAGCAAGGGTTGCTCTGGTACTATTTAGTTACTGTTACCGTATAATACGAATGGGAGGGGGGCAAAATGTAAAAATATTCATGTAGTTAGATTAACCTGCGCGTTAAATAACGCAATATCGCTAAACCTATTCAGGAGTCCACCATTATCCCACGCCTCATAATCATATTGTTACGGGCATGTGGCGAGTACATAAAAAGTATATTTACAGTATATACATAGGATGAGCCAGAACAGCTCAGACGGTTCCCAACCAACACGCAGCAGCCAGCGTCTGCCATCTTCTTCCTCCCTCTTCTCTTATACTTCCGTAACAGGACACCTGGCTGGGGAAGCGCTGTCTCGGCAAGAGCGAAGTATGTCTTCAGCCGGGAAACGTGCACGACGCCGACAGGCGTCTGACTTAATTATGCATCAAAGTGTAGCGGCGAAATCTCAAAATTGACGTCGTTAATTTGGCGGGGGACTTCACAGGGCGATGTGTAGCGAGAGAGAAGCTTCTGGGAGAGGCAAACTCGACGATATGGTGACCAGAGGAGCACCCTAAGACCTGGTGTGAACTTAACATCGCGATGGCAGCGGTCATAACGTTCTTTCTGTACATGCTGTGAGGCTAATAAACGAGATTGGGCGACTTGACGTGCCATGCGAGCACGATCGGCGACTTCACGAGCGTACTCAGTTGCAACAAGTGGCACAGAAGGGCGGATGGTGTCAAACGGCAGTGTGGGGTCGCGACCACACAAGAGATAAAAGAATGAATACCCTTCGGTGTCATGTCGGGACGAGTATACGCAAACGTCACGTAATCCAGAGGGGCGTCCCAGTCGCGGTGATCGTTGGAGACGTACATCAAGAGCATCTCTGTGATTGTTCGGTTGAGACATTCCGTAAAACCTTTTGTTTGTGGGTGATAGGTGGTGGAGATGTTGTGCTCAGTGGCTCGGGAGTGCAGGAGGTCGTCCACAACTCGAGACAAGAACGAGCGGCTGCGGTCTGTAAGTAACTGTGCAGGGACACTGCGCAGGATAATTACGTCGTGAAGGAGAAAATCGGTGACGCCAGTTGCGCAACTTGTCGGTAACGCTTTTGTTATCACGAAGAGTGTCGCGTAATCAGTAGTGACGGCGATCCACTTGTTCCCTCCAGTCATTGTCGGAAAAGGGCCAAGCAGGTCAAGGCCTATCCGAAAGAACGCTTCAGAGGGAACTTCAATGGGTTGCAGTAGCCCGAGAGGTGCCAGGGGTGGTTTCTTCCGGCGCTGACCCAATTCGCAAGTTGCGACATAACGATGCACAGAGCGCCAGAAACGCGGCAGGAAGAACCGGCGTCGTACGCGGTCATCATCATCATCATCATCATCATAATCATCAGCCTCGCTACACCCACTGCAGGGCTAAGGCCTCTCCCATACTTCTCCAACTACCCCGGTCATGTACTAATTGTGGCCATGTCGTCCCTGCAAACTTCCTAATCTGATCAGCCCAGCTAACTTTGTGCTGCCCCCTGCTACGCTTCCTTTCCCTTGGAATCCACTCCGTAACCCTTAATGACAATCGGTTATCCTCCCTCCTGATTACATGTCCTGTTCATGCCCATATTTTTTTATTGGTTTCAGCTAAGATGTCCTTAACTCGCGTTTGTACCCTCACCCGATCTGCTCGTTTCTTATCCATTAACGTTAGACCGATCTTTCTTCGTTCCATAGCTCGTTGCGTCGTCCTCAATTTAAGTAGAACTTTTTTCGTAAGCCTCCAGGTTACTGCCCCGTACGTGAGTACTTGTAAGATACAGCTGTTATATACTTTTCTCTTGAGGCATAATGGCAACCTGCTGTTCATGATCTGAGAATGCCTGCCAAACGCACCCCAGCCCATTCTTATTCTTCGGATTATATCAGTCTCATGATCCGGATCCACGGCCACTACCTGCCCGAAGTAGATGTATTCCCTTACCACTTTCAGTGCCTCGCTACCTATTGTAAATTGCTGTTCTTTTCGGAGACTGTTAAACATTACTTTAGTTCTCTGCAGATTAACTTTTAGGCTCACTCTTCTGCTTTGCCTTTCCAGGTCAGTGAGCATGCATTGCAATTGGTTGCCTGACTACTTAGCAAGGCAATAGCATCAGCGAATCGCAAGTTACTAAGGTATTCACCATTAACTCTTATCCCCAATTCTTCCTTATCCAAGTCTCTGAATACCTCATGTAAACACCCTGTGAATAGCATTTGAGAGATTGTATGTCACTGCCTGACGTCTTTCTTTATTGGGATTTTGTTGCTTTCTTTATGGAGGTCTATGGTGGCTATGGAGCGGCCATAGATATCTTTCAGTATTTTTACGTACGGCTCGTCTACACCCTGCTTCCGTAATGCCTCCATGACTGCCGAGGTTTCGAAAGAATCAAACGCTTTCTCGTAATTAATGAAAGCTATATATAAGGGTTGGTTATATTCCGCACATTTCCCCTTCACCTGATTGACAGTGTGACTATGGTCTATTGTTGAGTAGCCTTTACGGAATCCTGCCTGGTCCTTTGATTGACAGAAGTCTAAGATGTTCCCGATTCTATTTGCGATTACCATAGTCAATACTTTGTAGGCAATGGACAGTAAGCTGATCGGTCTGTAATTTTTCAATGCTTTGGCGTCCCCTTTCTTATGAATTAGGATTATGTTAGCGTTCTTCTAAGATTCAGGTACGCTCGAGGTCATGAGGCATTGCGTATACAGGCTAGCCAGTTTTTCTAGAACAATCTGCCCACCATCCTTCAACAAATCTGCTGTTACTTTATCCTCCACCGCTGCTTTCCCCCTTTGCATAGCTCCCAAGGCTTTCTTTACGTCTCCCGGCGTAACTTCTGGGATTTCAAATTACTCTAAACTATTGTCTCCTCCATTATCGTCGTTGGTGCGACTGGTACTGTATAAATATCTACAGAACTCCTCAGCCACTTGAACTATCTCATTCATATTAATAATGAATTTGCCGGCTTAACGCATACATCTGATTCTTGCCAATTCCTAGTTTCTTCTTCACAGCTTTTAGGCTTCCTCCGTTCCCGAGAGCACGTTCAATTCTATTCATGTTATACTTCCTTATGTCAGCTGTCTTACGCTTGTTGATAAACTTCCAAAGTTCGGCCAGTTCTATTCTAGCTGTAGGATTAGAGGCTTTCATACATTACCGTTGCTTGATGAGATCTTTCGTCTGCTGCCATACCTTACTGGTATCCTAACAGGGTTACCACCGACTTCTATCGCACACTCCCTAGTGATACCCATAAGATTGTCGTTCATTGTTTCAACACTAAGATCCTCTTCCTGAGTTAAAGCCAAATACGCGTTCGTTAGCTTGATCAGGAATTCCTCTATTTTCCCTCTTACCGCTCACTCATTGATCGGCTTCTTATGCACCAGTTTCTTCCGTTCCCTCCTCAAGTCTAGGCTAATTCGAGTTCTTACCATCCTATGGTCACTGCAACGCTCCGTGGTCGTATGTACGCAAAACTCCAAGGTGTCTCTTCGTCGGTGCATCGTGAAGTTGTTCGAGAACGACGGGTCCCAGATGACGAGGAAGGACAAGCAGGAACTCAGAGGTGTCAGGTTTGCTATTGCGGCGGGAACAGCACTTTTCGTTCGTGCCGCATGTTCGCGCAGCACGAAAATCCGGCACGGGCCGTCGCTGTTCCCAGATTGCACTCCGGCGATGATGGATTGCGAGGATAGATCGCGTTGTAGTTCAGCGCGCATGTCGGCCAGTCAGTGAAAGCCATCACACAGGTCACGGGATCATGAGCAAGAGGATCGGGAGGATCCACGGGGTGACGCGAGAGGCAGTCAACGTCCTTGTGGATGCTGACTGCCTTTAATTTCCATTAAATTACACTAAATCGACACTAAATAAAAATTCCTCGAGCCGCAAAGCCCAGCTACCAAGCCATAATGTCGCGTCCCGGAGGGAAGACAGCCAGCAGAGTGCGTGGTGGTCTGTGACGACCTAAAACGTGCGGCCGTACAAAGATGGCCGGAACTTGGTGACAGCCCAAACTAAAGCCAAGCACTCCCGCTCGGTGATGAAGTAATTTCTCTCGGCAGGTGACAGCAGGCGGCCGCCGTAAGCTATCACGCATTTGGTACCATTGAGAACAGCGCCGATGCCATAGCCGCTTGCGTCAGTGTGGACTTCGGTCGGTGACACGGATCAAAGTGGACAAGTATGGGATGGGTGGTCAGAAACCCGATGAGAGCGGCGAACGCTTGAGCCTGCTCCGGCCTCCATGGGAATGGCGTGATCTTTTTTAGAAAATCTGTCACAGGCCGAGCAACGTCGGCGAAGTTTTTGATGAAACGGTGAAAGTAGGAACACAGGTCAACGAAGCAGCGCACGTCAGAGGCAGAACGTGGCACAGGAAAACTGCGTACGGCCCGAACATTTTCCGGATCTAGTCGGACACCGGATGCGTCAACGAGGTGTCCAAACGCAGTGATCTGACGGCGCCCGAATCGACACTTGGTGGAGTTCAGTTGAAGGCCGGCCTTTCGGAAGACCGCAAGAATTGCAGTGAGTCGGTTAAGGTGGCTGCCGAACGTGGAAGAAAAAAGAATAACGTCTTCAAGAGAACGAACACAGATGGTCCATTTGTAACCCCACAGAAGAGGGCCCATCATACCTTGAAATGTGGCAGGAGCATTGCATTTGCCAAAGGGCATGAATTTGAACTGATATAAACCATCCGGCTAGATGAAGGCCATCTTCTCGCGGCCATTTCATCAACTGAAATCTGCCAGTATCCGGATGGAAGATCGATAGACGAGAAGTATTTCGCTCCGTGCAAGCAGTCCAAGGCGTCATCGATGCGTGGTAGTGGGCAGACGTCTTTTCGCGTGATCTTGTTTAAGTGGCTATTATCGACGCAAAAACGCCAGGTACCATCTTCCTTTTTCACAAGGACGACAGGTGAAGCCCACGGGCTGGCTGATGGCTCGATGACCCCTTTGCCGAGCATTTTATCCACTTCTAATTGGATGACTCGACGTCCAGCATGCGATACGCGATAGGGACGCCGACTAATAGGATACGTATCTCCAGTGTGTATACGGTGGTGAACAACAGATGTTTGGCCTAATGGCCTTTCGCCGAAATCAAAGATGTCACTGTACGATTCAAGCAGGAGTCGTATGTCCGTGGCCTGTGCAGAGGTGAAGTGAGATGCAATCATTTTCGCGAAGTCATCGGCTAAGGAACCAGAGCTGTCAGATCCAATTGGGGCTAATAAACTGCCCTCGGCACTCTGGTTCTCAATCTCAGATTCGCAACCATTAGAAACGCTGGCGAAGAACATGCCAGCCGGAAGCATTTAAGGGCACATGTTGAAATTAAGTGGTAGAACGACGTCGGTTTTAGTAACCATGACAAACGTATGCGGAACAGCAACGTTCTGGTTCAAAAGCAAAGTGTACGATGGGGTGAATCACATATTCACCGTCAGGAATCTGTGGTAGGGCGGTCAAAGTGACATAAGTAACTGCCTCGGGTGACAGACGCACATCTTGAAGCGAGCACAAGCGCGGAGGGTCGGTACTCGGAGCATCGGCGAATCGAGGCACTTCTAACTAAAGGACACCGGTTGCGCAGCCGATGAGAGCAGATGGAGTGGGTAAAAACTCTAATCCAAAGATAACGTCGTGAGGGCAGTTGCCGATCACAGCAAACAAAAGAGAAGTAGGGTGGCCGGCTGTAATTAAACGCGCAGTACACGTTCCAAGAACCAGCACGTCGCCGTCGGTCACGCGAAGCACTCGGGCCGCTGCTGGGGTGAGGATCTTTTTAAACGTCTACGTAGGCTAGCACTCATCACAGATACGTGGACATCAGTCTCGACGAACGCTTGGACAGTTACGTCGTCTATTTTGACGTCAATTACACTTCTCCTTGTGGGCGCAGAGATTTGCTGCAATAGTCGGCAATGCAGCACCACCCCCGAGGGCTGCATTTCCTAGTTTTTCGAAAGGGTGCGCCCTAAGGTTACATGGGAAGAAAGGCGACGTGGCTGCGGCGAACGGGAAGATGGGCGACGTGTTTGCGATGAACGAGACTGGTGTCCGCACGGTGATGGTGAGCGGCTGTACCCCGTGTTCCGAGCTGAGTTGGCGGCGCTGTTAGACTCGGCAGTGGGTGAAAGATTTTGGGTATTTCTATCAAAACGGCTCAGGTTGGTTGGCGTGCGAAGTGTTGATGGCCACGAGTTGCGACAGTATCGGGCGACATGTTCAATGCGGCGATAGGTGAAACATACCGGCTGGTCGTCGGCAGTTCTGCACTCAGTTGTGTTGCGATAACGCGGAGAGAAGCGTCGGGTGGAGCGAAAATAGTAGAAGGGTGGTCATTAGCTCTGGGATTCGCGACATCACACACAGAATGTAATGTGATCAAGTTCCTGACGAACGATGGCTTGTACGAGAGGAACTGAAAATGAGGTTGCATCAGGGCTACGCGAACAGAAAGCTGCGGGCGCCATAGCACCCAGTTCACTTCTAACGATTCGCACCATGTCGTATGATGGCGACGCATGGAGCTGTGCGGTTTTATCATCACACGTCGATGGTCCCGCAGTATTCGGAAGTCTGGCGAATGGTTGCAAGACGCGTCGGCTTTTGGCCTGCTCGAATCGTCGGCACTCTTCAATAATTGCGTGAACTGTACCGCAGCTCTTGCACATGAGCAGATTAAGCGCGTCGTCAGCAATGCCCTTAAGCACGTGCCCGACCTTCTCAGCTTCTGTCATTATGTGATAGGTTTTACGACATAGTGCCTGCACGTCCTGGGTGTACGAGACATAGGACTCCGGGGCGGATTAGGCATGGAAGGCCAGTTCCTGCTTTGTGGCCATATTACTGCGCGCTGATTTGCCAAACAACCCTGTCAATTTCTCTTTGCATTGGTCCCAGCTGGTTATCTCGTCTTCGTGGTTTTCGTACCACACCTTTGCCGTGCCTCTTAGGTAGAACAACAAGTTAGTTAGCATAAGCGTAGCGTCCATTCTGTTGATTCCACTGACGCGTTCGTACATGGCCACCCACTCTTCAAAGTCGTCGCCATCGGTCCCGCAGGAAGTTCCAGGATCCTTGGGTTGTGACGTAGCTGGTGACGGTGACGCTGGCCCACCGTCATTCACGGTGTGCACGGTGATGCGACGTCGACTGCGCAGCGCCGTTTCCAGCCGTGGTACTCCGCACCTCTCACCAATATGTTAAGGGAATGTTGCGAGTATGCAAAGTCTATGTTTACAACACACACACACACACACACACACACACACACATATATATATATATATATATATATATATATATATATATGTATATATATATATATATATATATATATGTATATATATATATATGTATATAGGATGAGTCAGAGCAGCTAAGATGGCTGACCATCAACACGCAGCAGCCAGCATCTCCGATCTTCTTGCTCTCTCTTCTGTCATCCTTCCGTAACAATATTACCACAGCTATTGCACGCAAAAACAGTATTATAATTTTACGAGCTTACTCTACAGCTCTTGGCGAGTGTGTTTTTTTTATCTTCATTACTACTCGCTTCTCGAAGTTTTCTTCAGAGATAACTGATTTTTTCTTGATCTTTATATTGTTTTTAAGGTGACAGCAGTGGCCATGCTTAAAGTCGCCCGATGTGCGCGCCGGATTGAGGGGTGGTGTTGTAACTACGAACAGCTTGTGCACAAGATTGCAATTACTCTATGCGGCGATGCTCGCGTCTTGGTCCTCTATGAAGTGTGGTGCCTTAATGTTGGTGGGACTTGCAGAAGACGCTACCCTAAGGCCCATGAAAAGCTCAAAATTTGGCTAGTACGTAATGAAGTGGCCTCTACGTAAGATGTGATATTTCCTATCAAGTCATATGAGGCAAGAAATAAATCAGGCGACATTTGGCGGAGCGACAGGTTGAGAAAACAACTATTGATCGCCATTCGCTTCCGCGATGCGGTTGCCTGGCCCGACGGCAGGCGTTCTAGTTCCAGCCATCTTCGAGGGCTTAAGACAACGTTGCTTGCTAGCGCTTGTATTGTTCCTAAAGCGAGAGATAAAATGCGATTGCTTACGCAAAGTGTATATAAATTACAATCACCGTTACCAAGTAAATAAGCTATTGATCAATTACTGAACACCCATAAACTTAGCTGAGTTAAAATAGGTAATTACAAGTAGCTCTTAGCGTACACGTCTGCTAGGCAGTACCTGTGCACCTACAATGCCTACAGTAAAGCTTTATTTAAACGAGAGGTGGTACACAAGAAGAATATTCGGGGGTTGTTTCTCCGGGCATTAAAAAATGTGAGAAAATTTTTCTCTTACTTTCTGTTGTTGTTCCAAGCATAACCAAGGTTATCAAACAGATGAGACCGACGAATATCAAACAGGCGATGAAGGCGTAAATACATAGTTTATCGTTGGAGTCATGGCTGCAAGGATTAATTGGGAAGCGAACTGTTAGACCATCAGTACATGAGAAGTAGTGCAAATAACATAACTTAACATGCAAGAACATTAAGCGTGAACGAGTTATTAGCCATTGTGTAGCATAATTAGAACTGCAAAGATTTCTGCATAAAACATTGAGACAATTATCTACAAAACTGTTGACTAGAAAAAAGATGTGGTAAAGCTAACTTCTGAGCTGCATGATCTAACTTCTTATGACGGAGTGCAGAAGAAGTGAACGTTTGGGCTTTCATTTTGTACTAGTCCACAGGTGCGAACATATAATTGCATAAAAGTGCCCCTAACCTTAAGAAACATGGAAGCTGCCACATGTCACCCTAAGCATTACGTTGCGGGTAATACAAAAGCGAGGTTATGGCTATGTCATGCAGCGTCAAGGACCCAGAGCACACCATGAAACACTCGTTTCAATATAGCGCACTACGTTTGAGCTGCGAAAATTTGAGACAGCAGATGTGCAAGAACATATTTATTTCTCAGAACATTCAAATGGGAGAGTCTTAAAAACTGAATTGAGGTACGTTACTGACTGTAATTTTACTTCATGAAGCGCTAATAAACACCTTAATGGGAATAAATTTGTTAATTGACTTCTGCCTCTCAATATATATCTAAGGTGAAAAGATGCACGCCTTCAATAGGGCATTCGCTGTCAGCTCTATATCGCCACTTGAACTCTTTCCTCGCTATCGCGTTCCGTTTACAATGTGATAGCTCCACAGTAGTGTTCGCCTAATGTGGTACAAATGTGCGGCGTCTTCTCTGGAAACTGCTGACTGACTTTTGAAGTAGGTAATGGTCAACTAGAAATCTCCAAGCAATTATTGCGATCTTAAACGCGGACGCTGACGCTCACCGACTATCAACGAGTTAGAGTAGCACGAATATAAAGAAAGATCGTCTGGTTTTTTTTCTTGAAAAAGGAGACAGTGGTACTCCGTATGCCAAATATGAAGAAGGTAAAGGACAACGCTTCTAAGCAAGATAACACAAGCTGTAATAAGTTACCTTTCAGTCAGGTGTTTAAAATAGTGTACCTCTGACAGCTTTACACCAATGCGCTTTAACTTGTCGTTATCCACAATGTTCCAACGCCTCTGACAAAGTAGATAAAAGAAACAATAGTAAACACGGGAAATAAAACGAGCACCTAAATTTCAGACTGGGTGATCTAGTTTTGTTCTCGCAACTTGTCTGGTGCTTTCTTCGTACGTATCATCAGCCTGGGCATCACGCATTGCGTCGTGGTTGCTTAGGTGAATCAGCTGTGGACAAACCAGCGCCTGCTCAACTGCTTAGGTGAATCAGCTATGGACAAACCACCGCCTGCTCAACTGCTTATGTGAATCAGCTATGGACAAACCAGCGCCTGCTCAACGCCCAACGAATGCCCAGTGCTTTCTCTTCAATGTACCGGTTTCGACGCCGGTTGACGCCATCGTCGACTCCATCGAAGAAGTCGTAAGTGCAGGAGGGTAGCAGTATCTGCAACATCACGGCGGCAACAAGTTCTTGGCAGCTGTCCGCTCCGCGGCTCAGGCAGCGAAGATGGCGGCAAAAGGCTCCCTGCTAATCGCCAACAAGGTCGTACCGATGGGACGCATGGGCACTCCAGTGGTTTATGTGACGGTCTATCGTCTTCCACCCTGTGTCAATGACGACGCCCTGATTGCTGCTCTTGCACCGTATGGGAAGAGCCGAGCCATTTCCGACGTTGTTTCGGACAGGACAGACATAGGCAATGGCAGCCGACTGGTCAAGCTCTAGATGGTAAAACCTCCACCGAATTTCATCATGGTCACTGTCTTTCGGTTAATGCTGGAATGCAAAGGAATGAAGAGAGTGTGCTCCAAGTGTGGAGCGGAAAATCATTTTGAAGCCACCTGCAGATCAGCTCGATGCGTCCGATGTGCCATTTTCGGCCATACGAATGCAACGTGCAACGCGCCATGCAGACGTGCAGGGACGAGCACGCCACTGTTGACTGGGTGCTGCCACGTTCGTATGCTGCTGAGTGACACCAGTGACGCCCACCCAGCCACTTCTGGGAGAGAATACATCTGATGAGACAGCACAGACGCAAGCCAATAATCAACTAAGAAAACAAAGTGCCCCAGAGGCGCCAACGTCAGCGTCCCCCAATGCCAACGACGACGCGTCTTCTACCTCTACTGACTAAGAGAGCAACGAGGCGCCACCTGCCACAATGGCGGCGTCTGCTACAGAAGACGATGAGCCTAAGTTAGACGCCGAGTCTGCGCTGTCACAGCGGGAACGGCTTCTTGCATGTGCTACAACACACAACGCTAGAGAGGACGCCGATGGAGGCCATCGCGGCCTCCCCGAAGTATTGGCCAGTCCGTCGAGCATCACGCCGCTTGTCAAGACAAGGACCATGCTTGCTAGTGGTACTAGTACAGCGGTAAATGAGAGACGCACGCGTTCGCAAGAAGCATCTCAAGAAGCCAAGAGAATGCTCTCTTCAGAGAGCTCTACGTCATCAGAACCAATGGCGACACCCTCCAAGAAATGTATGAAAATGCCACGAGACACCACAGCCATGGACGTTTTCTCCGATACGAAGACGTACTAACAATGGCGCCTTACACTGATTGTGCTGCCCGTAAGGGCTGCTTTTCCTCTACTTCCCGCTATGAAGCTCAGGCTGAGTTGACGGAACGATGTTTGGCGCAGACATCGCGTTCCCGTTCATGTGCGAGCCTCTGCAACCTCACTAATTTATGAATTAGCTTGCTTCCCGCTAACTTGTGTGAAGAGCATGAGCAGTGCCCGTTTCGCGTTCGCTGCTGTGATACTCCTACGCCGTTGCTTACTTTCCCGTGTTCTGGCTGTTGCACTGATGTAGGACGCCGATTCCATTCGCAACCAGTCTGTGGTAAGCTATTTGCTTTAGTCTATATCTCTATGCAACTAACTCACCGTGTATTTGCACATAATTACACTTAACACACAAGGATATCGTAGTAGAGATAAGCAGAGAGAAGTAATTCATTTCGCCCGCGAGAAAAAAGTCGAAGTCCTCTTTCTTCAGGGGTATAACTTGAGAAGCAAGAAGAAAGCTAAAAGTTTTTGTGATGAATTTTCTGTAAAAGCTTATTTTTCATATAGCCCCGGGAGATGTCGTGGTGTATGTGGGGTGCTTTTTTGTAGTGGGCTTGTACATAAAAGCCACCGTCTATTTGATTTGGAAGGTCGTGTAAAAGCTTTTGATTTTTTCTGGGGCGCGAGGAAAGTTCAGGCATTGAACGTCTATGGACCCGCCGTACGTTGAGACCGCTATGACTTCTTTACGAGACACTCCCAATTTTTATTAGACAACCACCCATTTTGTCGTTGGCGATTTTAACTGTGTGCTCGACCCCATGCGCGACCAACGAGGTCCAAGACAAAACGCTTCCAATGCGCATTCAGCTTAATTATCTCGTATAGTGAAATAATACCACTTATCGGATGCCTGGGTCCATATGCAAGCTGGAAGTTTTGGCGCCACATAGCAGCAAAGGCAATCGCAATGTCGTCTAGATCGAATGTATTTCCCCATTGAATTAACAACGCAAATTGTCCAGTACAGCATCCTCGATCTCCCCGAGGACACCGGGTACATTTCAGATCATCGTGCTTTCACCGTCGTGTTGAACCTCGAAGGAAGGCCAGGTGAACGCACTGATATGTGGAAACTAGACATTGCTTTTTTGCGTGAGCAGGCGACCCTTACCGAACTAAAAGCGTCAGTAGCTACAACAGTATGCGATTATGAATGCAATATCGAAGCGTGGGATACATTAAAGGAAAGATGGAGGTCAGTATGCATAACAGCTAGCAGGAAACGAATAAGAAAAGAGACGGAACAGCTTTGTGAGTGCCTGAGAAGGAGAATAGCACGAGACGGTCACTCCCAAACACAGTTGATGCGCGAATACCTAGATCATCAGCGTGAACGCTACCACAGACTGATGAGCTGGTACTCTCGCACCTCTGCAAAGGCGTGCCTGACGAACAGGCCAATTTCTGATCCTCAGATACTGCGGCTGGCTCGTACGTCCAGCAGGAGGCAAAATGGCGGCTCTTTTATTGAATAGGTTATAATACAACATGGCACAGAGAGCGGTGCGAGGTAAGATATCGAAATAATGTTTTGGAGCAGGTTCTCAGACGCATTTTGATCGGAAAGGACTTCCAATGCACAACTCTTGAGTGAAGAGGTTTCGGATTCTTGCGCTAACCTAGCACAAATGGAAGATACAGAGGGCCAAAATTTATTGTCTCCAACAAATCTGCAAGAAGCTTTTGATGGTACACGATCTAAGAACAGTGGATTAACACTCGGTCCAGATGGCTTGCCAGTCGAATTTTACCGGTCTTGCTGGAAGGAAGTAGGCACTGCCTTAGTATCGCTCCTCAATGGCATTCTCGCACGGGCAGGTATTCCTAAATCGTTTAATCGGGGCCGTGTAATGCTCTTGCCAAAGCCAGACTCCAACCTTGCATAACCCTCATCCTGGATGCCTAAAACGCTGCTCAACACAGACTATAAAATATCGACAACCCTTCTTGTAAATCGCATGAATATATTATTGCCGAAGATAGTCATTGTACATTAAACATGCTTCCTGCCCGGTCGTAGTATATTTTCGTCTGTCAACTTAACACGTCATATACAAAACACAACAGCGCTTGAGGCCTCAGGAATATTGGTGAGCTTGGGCCAAGCCATAGCGTTCGACCGCTTGCAACACCAGTACCTATTTGAGGTTTATAGCTTCTCTGAACTATACTTATAACTATAACTTCTCTGAAGAGTCTGTAGACATCCGGATGTTGTATTCGGGAACAACAGGCGAGGTACTGCTTAGCAACATTTTGACACCTAGATTTGATGTGACAAGGGAAATGCGGCAGGGCTGTCCTTTGTCACCCATATTGTTTGTGCTTGCGATTGACCCGTTGTTAAGACGTTTTAGCGGAAGCTCGCTCGTAAGCGGTCTTCCTATGCCGGGAACGGGGTGCGTAAAAGTATCAGCGTGTGCGGATGACGTCGCTTTGTTTTTACGGGATGGGGACAGTATTATAGAGGTATTTCATATTTCTAATCAATATGCTTCAATGTAAGGGGGCAATATAAATATGAGGAAATGTGAAGCACTAAATGTAGGTCGCGCTGAGATAACGACTACCAGGGGACATTAAACAGACCGAGCATATGCAAATACTAGACATCACATTTTGTACAAGTGCTGTTTCACCTCCCACGTGGCGAGACATTGTCAGCTCCATTAATGAACAGTCGGAAGCAGTGACTGCGTCTCGACTACTGCTGGCAGAAAGGGCTTAATTGATTAAGAACGCATTCTGCAGTAAACTATGGTTTGCTGCAAGGATAGCTCTCCCGCCGCCACCAACAGTAAGCGTAGTTAACTTACTTATTTTCTCGTAGTTCTGGCTAAACAAATCGCAATACGTAGCGCAGCATTTTTTGCTTCTGCCGAAATCCCTCGGAGACTGGAGCTTGCCGTGTGTAGTTACATTTCGTAGGCTCTTGTGCACTAAAATTATGTGCGATCTACTTGATGATGATGAGCATCCAGGTAGGCCACTGCTCCTTCATTGGCTGGGCCATTACCGTCGAACGCTTATGCCGCAGAGTACAGGCAACTTGCTTCCGACAGCGGTAACACCGGCACCGTAGTATGCGGCGGCTGCGCGCTTGCAAAGCCAGCTTGTACAACTAATTACAAAATGGCGTGCGGCACCAGTTTCTAGGCTTTGTGAAATGCTGTGTGAGACAGCTGCACCTCCATGGACAGCTACTACGCCAACATGGGCAGCCGGGCATTCACCTGATTTACCCTCTCAAGGGAAGGATTTTCATTGGCAATATCAGTGGGGCATTCTACCTACAAAAGAGAGGCTTGAACGGTGGCATATGGCAGCGAATGATAAATGCATGCATAGCGCACAAACAGAGACCAACGCGCATGTAGTAAAGGAGTGCGTTGTAGCATGCACGTTCTGGAAGCTAGTTGCAAGAATGTTTGGAATATCCATCGTGCGGCCACCACACTGCCGAGATCGGTTTGCGAGTCTCGTCTACTACAGCGCTAGCTACGTCTTCTGGTGCTTTCGCAACATTACACAACGATCTCGGCAGTGAAATAGAGCAGTGTACCTCAGAATGCGAAAAATAACTTCTACAGATTCCTAACTACGAAAACTAAGTCATTCTACAGCCAGAATAATGCTCTATTCTGTTTGCCTGAGCTGAGTCTTTGTATCTGTATGCGCCCCGGGTGTCTTTCGTAAATTCGAGGCTGACAATAATGCCTTTGCGTGGATGCTGTAATGATGTTTCGTTATTGCTGTTGTGTATGGCAAAGTCAGTGTCAAGCAGACACCATTTATTATTTCATTTGCTAATCTGTTTTGTTTACATCAAGTATAATGTAGTACATGTGCTATACGGACACATGTACTTATCTTTATCGGGCGACCACGTTTGGCCGCCTAACAAATGTTATCGCGCAGCGCAGGACGCGCCTGCATGTAAAAGAAGTTTCTGGAATGTTATCGATGGTTCCGCCCACTGTCTTTCACCGCAACTTGTGTAATCTGATTGCATGTATGCGCGACGCGATTAGTGTAGAACTTTGTGGAAGACACGCGGGTCCCATCGGTTAATCTGGAACATTTGACGACTGATCTATAAAAGCCGACACGCTTGACCCGCTGATCAGATTTTCGACGATCGCCGACCGAGTTCGCCGCTGTCGTTGTGCTATAAGTGTAGTCTGTTTTTGTGGGCACAGACAAGGCACAGGAGGACAACGGCCTACCATCCGCAGACGAATGGTCTTACGGAGCGGCTGAATAACACCCTCGCCGACATGCTAGCGATGCACGTCGACGTCGAACACAAGACCTGGCATGCCGTCCTGCCGTACGTAACATTCGCTTACAACACGGCAGGGCAAGAAACAACACAGATCACGCCATTCAAGTTGGTTTACGGCAGGAACCCGACGATGACGCTCGACGCCATGCTGCCGCATGTCACTGACGAGGAGAACCTTGACGTCGCTACCTATCTTCAGCGCGCCGAAGAAGCCCGACAGCTCGCCCGCCTGCGGATCAAGAACCAGCAGAGGACCGACAGCCGACACTACAACCTCCGACGACGCTTCGTCGAGTACTAGCCCGGCGATCGTGTTTGGGTATGGACCCCGATACGCCGACGAGGACTCAGTGAGAAACTACTGCGACGCTATTTCGGACCCTACAAGGTCATCCGACGTATTGGGGCACTGGACTATGAGGTCTTGCCAGACGGCATTTCGTATTCACAGCGGCGCCGCGCACGATCTGAAGTGGTCCACGTGGTGCGCCTTAAACCCTTTTATGGACGCTGACGAACTTCCTTATTTTGTTGTTTTCTTTGCTACGAGTGCTTCTTTTTTTTATTACTTCCGTTTGTTTGCAGCATCGGGTCGATGCTTTTTAAGAGGGGGGTAATGACAGATGTACTTATCTTTATCGGGCGACCACGTTTGGCCGCCTAACAAATGTTATAGCGCAGCGCAGGACGCGCCTGCATGTAAAAGAAGTTTCTGGAATGTTATCGATGGTTCCGTCCACTGTCTTTCACCGCAACTTGTGTAATCTGATTGCATGTATGCGCGACGCGAATAGTGTAGAACTTTGTGGAAGGCACGCGGGTCCCATCGGTTAATCTGGAACATTCGACGACTGATCTATAAAAGCTGACGCGCTTCAGATTTTCGACAGATCATCATCATCAGATTTTCGACGATCGCCGACCGAGTTCGCCGCTGTCGTTGAGCTGTAAGTGTAGCCTGTTTTTGCGGGCACAGGTTCGCCCAATAAAAGCTAGTTTTGTATTCCACTGTATTTCTGCTTTCTTCACCGTCACTACCACGTGACAATACCTTATGTTGTACTTTACGTTTAGCTTTAGTTTAGTTTTAAGCGTGCCTGCGGGTGAATAAATTTCCTTGTCAACTTAGTAACCTGACGGCATTGTGGGGCCCATTGGTATTACATTACATGAGGTCTAGCGAAAGCAAAGCACGTTAGACAACAGTGCACGACGCCGCGTCTTTCATGCTCTGTCTCGTGTCGCATGCCCCATTTGTGCGATGCCAAACGAAACGGGTAATGACACATGAACTGTATGTACACTTGTTCGGAATATGCAGAATTTCTTCCTTATGCCAAGTTGCACATGTTAATATTTTTGCTGAGCAAGACTGTCAATTAGGCGCAGAAGATATTGACATACTCTCAATGCAAGACATCATTCATAAAATGCATAAATGCCAGGCGAAGGATTATTTAGGAACAGGTGCACTGACTTACTCGAAAGCTGCAAGGGGTAAAAGCAACAGCATTGAAAATTGGACGCACTCCTTCGGCGCACATCTCTGATACCAATATAACACCAACACCAAGACAACATATCATATGGCCCGAAGGCGTTAGAAAGTAGTGTATGTAAAAATACTAGGATAGTAACAACCTAAGGCTAAGTGCACGCGACAAAAAGTATTGTAAGGAATTCGAAAAAGAAACACATATGTTGCCGCTACAAATTGCAGGTACGACGGCACCAATAAAGAACAGGCCATCTACTCAAAGCCGGAAACAGCCGCGAGGCCTCATACGTTGCGGTAGGTGGTCCTTTACCGAATATTTGGGAATGCAAGATGTATTTTATCTGGCGCGTTCTTTCAATCTTTACATGGCCTTAGCATTGCGATTAATTTAGAGTTTCTTTGATTTCAGCGTGTAGGAGATGTTTAATGTTCAATGTCATGCATTACCTTAAAATGCTCCAAAGCGCATAACATTATGACCTTGAAGTAAACAATGTGACCCTTAGCCATTAGCAGTTAGGCAGTCTAGGTATATTGCGATGCGAGAAATATTACCGATATAACCTCGCCTAGAAATCAAGCTTACTGCACCCAAATAGCAGCACTGATTAATGTAATACCTAAAATCGCAAACACATACAGCTCTACCACTCCTGTGCGCCGAAACAAAAAGCTCCGTCCGGCGCATTTGCATAATCTAATTCTGGTTCCGTAGAATTCTGAAAGAAAAATTGGGAGCACCTATTACGCGTGCATTATTCTTTGCCAAATATAAGCCCTTGCTAATTAAATTCCTGTGGGCGACATGAACGCAGTGAAGCAGTTAATTTGCGTAAGAAACTAAGCGAGACCTACCGTTGTCCCTACGGAGAATGCTGACTGCAAAAAGAGCACAAAGGTTTCATCACAATGATGGAATTTTCATTCGGGCACATCAGTGGGCAAGTTGCATTGTTTGTAACTGAATGCGCATAAATTATCGGAAGCGTATGGCTAGTACAGTTTAGTATGCTTCAATGATTTATCAGAATAAACACGAACACCTTGAGAATGCAGAATCACCTCCAACCTCGCCCCAGGTCAAAAAATATTTTCACCGCTAGCTGTGCACATCAATAACAATCTCAAGTAAACAAGTGCCTCGGCATTATGCCTTGGTGGCAGACAAAATTTGTAGTCCTTGTCACGGATGCAAAGCACTCTCTGGCGATCATTGAAAAGTATCCTTCCTGGCATTGAACTATAATGGAGAATAATTTTTTATTCAAATACCGCTGCATGTATTTTCTTGGTTTCACCACCTCTGACGCAATCCGCTAGATACAGGACATTGATCGCACATGCCACGGCGCCTTGTATAAGTGTGCGGGGGAAAAGTGACATAATGAACCAACAGTGAGTGAATGCAGAAGTGTGATGTGCTTTCTGAACATGCGAATTTTCCATCGTTTTTCTTTTAGCGATATGCAGATCGCATAGCTGCCGACACTGCTGTTGGGATAAATAACGTGATCTATAACTGCTGCACAATTGGACAGGAAGCTATCTGGACTTGGGTGATCCGGGACGGGTGTCTATATCGGAGTGGTACAGGTGAACGACAAGACAATTGTTTGGCGAACGCAGTTCGCAAATATTTTAGCACCTCGCCATTATCTGAATGAAGTGCTACTTCTCTTTACAGTGGATCTGTGTTGCACAATGATCCCGGCATTTCTTCGTGGCGTAAAGTCGACAGAAAACAATAATCTCCAATGAGTCATACGTCCGTACAGCACAGACTTCAAGCACTCAATGAAAGTGAAGCGAACAGGGCTTAAATTTTTGGTATCACTCATGCAACAAAACACTCAGCATACGTTTCATTAAAGGACAAGCTCAAAACGTGGGTCCGAACCACATAACTGATGGGAAGCCGCTCCTGCGGTTATGTATTGCAAAGCAAGTGCCGCTCCCCGCATACGTTCGCCGGTAACGATTACAACCACGCTACTGTCGTGGGGAGGGGGGGGGGGCTGTACTCAACGTTTCCCACATAAAATAACCAGCCTATCAACTGACTCAACGTTGTGGCAACACCGCAATAGCCGTAGGCATGCTGTGACAATTAGCGTTACTCCCATTATTAACATTACACTGAAATAGCATTACTACCATTGCTCTAAAGCCATAAAGCATTGCATACTTCCCTCCGTAGTTGTAGTGGTGGCTTTCAGCACCTTCGCTGGACGTACATTTTCGAAGCGGCGGGATAGCGAGTCATCTTCTTTTCGTTGTAGTAAATAATCAATGTTTGGAGGGATAACATTCCCCAAAGCCTACGTATATGCTTGCGAGCTGTGGCAAGGGTAGAGTTAAGGTGGGCCATTTGGTTAACCTCTAGGCCTTGACTAATGAAATATGTGCCACGTTGCTTCAATACCATAACGATTAGCTAAGTCCAAGATTAAAGAAAAACATCGATAAGTGTTAAATCTCGCAGGCGTGCCACATGTACTCAACGGCCGATACAGCCCTTGACAGTCCACATGTAAACGTCAAATATTCGAAATATCAATCGGCGAAATTTAGAGCAAAGAAAGCCCAAATTATTAGGTGAACTTCAGCGTGGCCACCTTATTGAGCTGAAACTTCATTGAATCTACGTCAAAAGAACCAGCCTACAGAGCAGCTTCAATACCAGCAAGTTGAAAGCAAGTAGACTAGAAATATCTTTCGAAATGACGTTTACTTCTGGGAACACTTGGCGTATGTCTTCTTCCAACTTTAGTATTTTTGCCAAACCTATATTTGCAGCAGGTTAGTTCTGCAGAATGCTGCAACGTGAAATAATTACACGAACGAACAATTCAATAAACTAGCGGGATGCATCAGCGCTCATTTGTTGTATTGGGAGTCTCTGGACCCCGAATGGTCTATTTATTCGACCTAATTATAGGACCTGCTAACTTTTCGTTTAGCTGAGATGATTGAGCGATCACCATGGAAAGCCGTTGGTCCCGTGTTCGATCGCTTTTGCAGGGTATTAGGAGCAAACGTCTTTTTAAAAACCCATTAAGCTTGCTATGCGATAAGTATCTTAGAGTACTTTACAAAGATCCGAGGTGTCTGTCTGTCTGTCTGTCTGTCTGTCTGTCTGTCTGTCTGTCTGTCTGTCTGTCTGTCTGTCTGTCTGTCTGTCTGTCTGTCTGTCTGTCTGTCTGTCTGTCTGTCCGTCCGTCCGTCCGTCCGTCCGTCTGTATAACTAGAGATAATCATTATCCAGCCCAGTTGGTTCGTTAAGTAGGTTTTCTATGGTCTAATAGATAGCTCATCGGACTCATGTGCTAATGAAACAGGATTCGAAACCAACCCTCATGCTAACTTGGGTCACTGGGTATGGGTACTGTGTGACGCAGGACATATGGCACAGGATTCGTGCAGCTGTTCAAGGAACCTCTTTGATGCTAACTTGAGTAACTGAGTATGTGTCACTCTTTATGTGACACATACTCACTCTCAGTGAGAAATGCAATGCGTTATAAGCGCTGTCGTAGCGCCACGAAAGTGCTCCAACGCTGCGCGCGTACTTTGCGGCGGTGCCACCAGATGGGGCATTGTGTGCACTGGAAAGCACTAGAGAAGGAGCCCGGTGGCATACGCATTTTAACTTTGCCAACGTAGTGCGTCGCTGCATTCTTTCAATGCTAATCTCATTACCGTCGATATGCAACGTAAGTTTTCAATTTAGCGAGCTCACTACATGTTCTTACCATGTGGCTCCGGTATCTCGGGTTCATCTGAAAACGTGAAAGTTTCCACATACGAAGCTTTGAAATGAACCAGCATACGAAGACCGGATATATAACTCATCGTCGTGACTCGCTAGATGATCTTTTGAATTAGAGCCGCCATCTTGTACAGAAGAAAATATATATAAATCGACGGTAAAGGAATGTGACCAATAAAGCGGTAGCAAACTCAACTAGTCGAAAACAGGTATGTTGCAAACTGTTAGCTAATTCGTGCCTAATTGAACGAACAAGCCGCACAAATATTCCTTCATATTTAGCATAGTTGTCGAACTTATATTTGGACACATTAGTTCTGCGGAAGGCCGCAGAGTGACAGAAGTTCCAAGAAATGCCAAATTCCGATGGCATAGCAGGTTTCGTAGAAGTGATTTGCGATATTGACACTCTCTGTTCTCCGATCTGTCGATTTAATCGGCCAAGTTATAAGATCTGACTGCTTCTGGTTAACGGAGATGGCTGAGCGACGACCCCGGAAAGGCGTTTATCCCGTGTTCAATCGCCTTTCGAGGGTAAATTTTTATCACATGGGAAGCATCTTTGAGGACCCCCTCGGCGTTCTAAACGATTATCATTCTTAGGGTACCTCGCAAAATTTGCGAAGGCAATCTATCAATCAATCTATCTATCTATCTATCTATCTATCCATCTATCTATCTATCTATCTATCTATCTATCTATCTATCTATCTATCTATATATATATATATATATATATGTTGGGTCAATGCGTAGGTTTCTACGGTCTGATCCGTAGCTCATCCTGCTGAAGTGGTCACGAAACAGGATTTCAAACTTACCATCGTACCATCTTAGGTCCCTGGGTATGGCCATTGGTTATGTGGCATCGAATACATGGAACGGGATGCGTGCCGGCGTTCAGTAAACATCTTCGATGCCAACTTGAGTAACTGGGTATCTGCCACTGTTTATTTGTCACTTTTCAGTGATTGCTACATTGCTTTGTCAGTTCTGCTGTAGCGCCACGCGTAGACTTTGCGGCGGTGCCACTAGATGACACAGCGTGTGCAGTGGAAAACGTTAGGAAACGAGCCCGGCGGCATATACACTTCGACTTTATCAGTGTGTTGTGTCACTTTATCCCTTAAGTATTTATCTCATTACGGTAGAAATACGTTGCAAGTATCAATTTGGCAATTTTAGAACATTTTCTTACCAGGCGATTCCGGGGTCGGTGGTCCATCTGGAAGCGTGAAAGTTACCATATATCAAAGCGTGAGATTCAAATGCAAACGGAATCCCTATATTTAGCTGAAGTACGCTACTCATCAGCTGATCTTTTGAATTTCCGTGGCTATCTTGTGCAAAAGAAAACTTGTGCAGGTGGGCGGTACAAAAAATGATACCAATAAAACGGGAGCAATGTCATTTAGTTCAAAACACCATATGCTGCAAACTGATTCCTAATTCGTGCTCAATTCAACTACTAAATGGGATAGATTTCCACCACGTTTAGCGTTTTCGCCAAATCTGTATGTTTGGCAAATTAGCTTTGCGAAAGCCTGCAAGGAGACGGGAATTTAAGAAACGCCCAATTTTCATCCCTTAAGGGATTCCATCAAACTGAATTGCCGATTTCGGGGTCTCTTGTCCTCGAATTGTTGATTTATTCAGCAATGTGGCTCTGAGGTCTGCTGGCCTTTTGGTTAGCGAAGATTGATGAGCTACCAAGCTATATATATATATATATATATATATATATATATATATATATATAGGGTGTCCATGGTTTCATGGTGGCTCATCAGGCTGATGTGCTCATGAAACAGGATCCGACCATGTTGGGTGACTGCGTATGGGCACAGGATAAGTGCCGCTCAGTGTGGGTTTTACTTCAACGAACCTTTTGATGGCAACTTGAGAAGCTGGGTATGTGCCACTGTGTATTGGTTGCTCTTCCAAGCCAAGTTTACTGCTTCTTAAGTGCTGTCGTACCACCGCGGAATTGATCGCACGCCACTTTGCGGCGGTGCCACTAGATGACACAAAGAGTACGGTAGAAAGCGCTAAAGAAAAGGTCCGGCGGCATACGAATTTCAAATCTGCCGACGTGGTGTGCCACTGCATTATTTAACTTCTAATCTCATTAACCTCGACATCTATCGTAAGCTTTCACTTTAGCAAGTTTCATGCATGTCCTTACCATCCCATTTTGCACTCAGGGGTTCATCTGAAAACGTGGAGGTTTCTAAATATCAAGTAGCGAAATTTACCTGCAAACGAAGGCCCAATATTTAGCTCAACTTCGTGACTCGTCGGCTGATCTCTTGAATTAGCACGGCCATCTTGTAGAGAAGAAAACGCTTATAAAGGGATCGTAAAATCTAACCTTTAAATCTGTAGCAACATCAGCGAGATCAAAACTGCTCAATTGGAAAATTCTAGCGAATTAGCACTTTTCCACGCAGCAATTGCATAAATTGTCCTCTAAGTTCAGCTTTTATGCACAACCTATATTAGTAACAAATGGTTCTTTGGAAGCCTGAAAACTAGCGCACCATCCAAGAAACACCAAATTTTTATCCCACTGCGGGCCTTCATAGAAGTGATTGGCCAAAGTTAACGTTTCTCGTCTTCGAACTGTCGATTTATCATGCCTAGTTCTGAGATCCACAAGACTCTTGGTTAGGTCAGACCATGAGCGGCCAACATAGAAAGGATTTCCCAGTCATCGATAGCCATTCCAGTGCGAATTTTCCATTAAATGCGAAGCTTTTGTTCTGAGAAATCACTTAGAGTATTGTTTTTTGCTTTAGGCTACACGCGTGTGAATTAATCTTTCCCCGTTCACAAACGTAAGTGTGTGGATCGCATAACTGAGTTTGTATGAAAATAATACATTTAGATATGTTCTTTCTGATGGGTGGGCACAGAAAGCGACGGCAATAAATGTACTTGGGAACAGTTTCCGCTGCCATCCGGTTTCTTACAGAGCTGCCTTCATTGTACAAAGGTAACCCTCTCCGAGACAAAGTTTGTAAATGTGAACATATTAACGTTATATGTTTACATTACGCATAGGCAGGGATGGCCACACGGGTAGTTTAAGGTTTACTCCTTTTGGTGATGAGCAACATAGGCTTAACGGAAGGGAAATTAAAAAAAAATAGCAATGGTAGGGGCACTGACTAAATATATTCTTTCTTTTACTACGTCGAAAAACATTGTACTTGGTTTAAAAATGAAGACAACAGGACGGATGCCATTGTTACAAAAATAGCTTTGCGAAATGTTCGACGATGAGTGTGTTTTGAGGGCCTGCTTAAAAAAGGCGCCCTGTGACAGCGCTTCGAGGAAGAGGTAACTGTACGTCCAGCCATTATTCAGTGGACATCCTGACACTTACCTTCGTTAATTCCAAATGCGAATGGAGCTGCAGAAAGAAAAATTAGCTTTTAGACAAATTCAAATCTGTTCCGTGAGCCATATAACAAAATCCCAGGAGGCAAGTGATACTTACAAAAGGCCATGCTGTATCAATAGCTTGTAGCGTCGGAGGACTCCAAAAAGATCGCCCGCAGAACCTCATAAAGGATCTATGCGTGCGCGAAAAAAAAAACATTAATATTATACATGGATAATATCGACATTTTTTTCTGATAAGGAACTGCAGACTGAGCATACAAAAAGAGCACGTTCATCAATAAAAACAAGACAAAACACAAGGATGCGCAAAAGAGCTAACCTGTAATGAAGGACTGCATCACCACCTGTCTGATCGTGTTATAACGTAAAACATTGAAATCACAAACTAGGCATCCGATTATGGCACTTCTGTCATACGGCAATTTAGTGATGACTCTGGATCGTAGAAACAGTGCTCCCGTGAATAGATTTTTTATGTGAAATGGATTTGAAGCCTTTCAGAGTTCGATAAAACAGCAAGCAACCAAACGCACTATCGCGTTATCGCTAATATTTTACAGACGAAATATAATCGCTGTATCGCTGCAGTATCGTTGTGCAGAGCAGAAACCGATTACTCGATCAGGCAACAGTTCACAGCTGGCAACATAGTTGGTGCCACGCATGCCACGACCAGACACAAATATAGTCTCTCGTTCGGCTTTGCGAGAGGAATAGCTCCTCAGTACGTTTGTCGTTCCATGTGGTAGTGGCCCTGTTTGAGATCGCTCACCTTAGCCATGGTACGTGTAGCCCACCAAACACATATCTGTGCTCGTCAGGAGTATTTAAGTACACCAATGTGAAACTTCTTGCAACACTTTCAAGCTCGCTTGGTTATGGCACCCCCAGATTAGATACGCAGAGTTGAGAAATGGTGTGAAGTGAGTCGGATAGGCAGATAAAGGGACATCAGGTGGAACCCACCACCTTTGACCACGTCGCGTCGGCTGCACCTATCGAGTGAGCACGATTCCAAGATTGAACTTGCAACACCAACTAATTATAACGTATGTGAAACAGATTTCTGATTCGGTGTAATGTCAGGCGATTGACTGTCACATCGTTATGTAGAGGAACGCACCCATTACTCGATCATGCATCTGTCATGTGCGTAGACGGCAGCGTTGTCATTCTACGCGTGACGCAATCGGGGCTAAATCAAGCCTCGCGCGAGGCGCTGAGAGAGGCACAGTTGGCTGTTCGCTTTTCAATTGTAAGAGGAATCGTCCCATTTGAGGACGCTGCTATGTCATAGTAGGTCTAGGTTAAACAAGAGGCTGGGCTAGTTGTAAGGCATGCAAGTCTGCATTTTCTTGCAGAAATTCCGCACTTGATCGGTTAGGGCTTCAATGTGTTCTACATGTACTCTCCAGAAAGAGCTGCGAAGAGTAGTGCGTACAAAGATGGTCTTCCTTCCTGATTCTCGCTCATGGGAAGCGGATGCCCAAGGGATTGCAGCAACGACAGGAGCCACCGCAGTATAGAGGTGCGGCGGGCTCAGGCACGGCCAGTACGCTGGTCATTGCTATACCCAAGTGCCCAATCACCCAATGAGAAACAAAGGGGCCCACTATGGCTAATGAACTGAGATGACAAGCCGCGAAAGAAACGAATTTACAAGAAAGAAGGAGTACGCAAGACTGTGCTATACTTCATCTTTTTTGTGCATCTATGGGGTTCGGTGTTGCTAATCTTAGTAGACCATGCACTCGCCTACCACTCATACTTGTGGCTGTACGTATAGCAAGCGAGCGGAATTAAATATTTATACCGTAAGCGACCCACTAGCTGTAACATAAGTTAGGCTGGTAAGCTTTTCAATGCGTCAATAAATATAACTTGTGCATTTTGTTGCCTAACTTTATACCATAGTGGCCATAACTCTTCTGGTCCACTGAAGAGACGTATCACGCACCATGTTGTGGCTACGCCCTTCATACAGCGTACCGATATATTTTATTCAATTGCTAATTGCTAGTATTACGGATTTATTCCTGCCAACTCTTGTTGCAAACCTGATAAGTTGGACCCATCCTAAGTGTTACTGCGGTCAATATTGAGTGAAGCGTATTTTCAGGCAGCTTGCTATCCCCAATAGTTCGTTCTTCTACAAAGTGTTAACACGTGACGCAACGCGGCCTTGCATGACAGGAAATCTTGCGTTACTCGAGTGAATGTGCGACGACAACAGCAAGACGACGGCAACGATGGCACGACTGACTTATTGCACTCCGGCAAATAAACCTCAGAAGTAGTTGTGGCGCTTCATGAGTCAATTCCCAGCTGAAATAGAATATCAGGCAGCTTCTCAAAGGGCTTTCTGCCACATAAGGGCGAGGAAGACTGGCACCGTCCTGCTACTTTGGGAGCGTTAGTAAGCGATCTGTAGACCGCAACATGCACTGGCATGAATGGCAATATATGTTTTAAGTTGCGCTTGTAGCCTAAAAAATTTTGTCGTGTGGACTGTCTTCCTTTTTTTAGGTACGTGACAGGCACCCCTCTCGTCTGAAGCGCTTCTTGGCACGAGCTCACACATCTCCGATCTAAAGGGTAATTTATCGGGCGATTTACCGATGGGACACTTGTTCAAATCCTGGACCCGGAAGCATTATTTATTGTAATAAAGAGGCAAATAACAATGCCTCACACAGGACCTACGGCGAAGTGCCACGTACGAGGGAAACTATACTTCGCATTATAAAATATCACTTTCCTCTCAGCTCGAACGCGTGTCTTCCACATAGAAAAAGCACATTCAATACAGCAATAGCATTTGCGTTGGTCATCAACTTTTGTATGATATTGCAACGACGCATCAGTGGCCAGACAATGTAGGGAAGTGGAAAACGTCGCTGATGCTCGCAAAACGGTAAATCTCATAGTCCATTGCGACACCGCCTCTGGAATTTTTTGAGCAATGATCGGACGTGTCACTATGCTGCGCTGCTATTATCAGAAAACAACAGACATGTACCGAAGCGCTGTCCATTGATGCGCGCTCTGGCTGGTGCTCGCTGCATAACTACATATATGTTAGCCATTACGCAGTTTTAGATGCAGTGCTTCATAGCGGCATTGCCTGTGCCATAATCCGCACGGCAGCCTTTGCGTTTTCTGTTGAGCCCAGTGGCTAGCGTCCGCTAAATTAGAGTGGATGAAATTGAAAACTCCCTGTTGATTTTAATGTGTGCTCGAAAGGCATACCTTGGTCGCTGGGTTCGCCAGAGGCTCCCAGCTTCCCAGGCCAACCAGAGGCCCAATAGCAAAGGGGCTGCTTAGAACCCGTGGGACCGCTGTAGCAGCAGCTCCTCAAGGAAAGGGCCGTAAGTGGGTCTGGTGACAAAAAAAGCAACAGTGACGTCTTCAGGTCAATGCACTGCGAGGAAAGACTTGAAAGGGACGGTCGACGACGACGATGATGATGATGTCCTTGATGAGTTTGGCGCTTACCCACTCGCGGGGATTGGCCAAGAGTCGGGCAGACTTTGCTTATGTGTTCCGAAAATGGAGGTAAAAATCTAAAATTTTGTTACGTGAATTTAGGCGAGAGAAAATCGAATCGGCTCAGTAGACTGTCATGCTACGAAGAGGGAGAAAATTATGTATATTATATAAATGAGGCAATAGAGGAGGAATGAAAAGAATAATCGCTTGGGCAAAGCTCTTCTTCTTCTGCTCGCTCGTGCCACGCTACGGCACCCGCTCGCTTACTTCGCTTGTTTCAAAGCAATGGCGCTTACCCGCCACCACGAAGAACCAGGTGCATCTGAAGTTATTTTTCACTGAAGAACCCCACCAAATGGAACGTTGACATGACATGGCTCATTTGTGGGATTCCTTTTTCTGTGGTAAAAGGAAGCGGTAGCAGTGGTAGACGTTAGCGAAGAGGAAATGCAATTTAAGTAAATCTTAGTGATGACAATATAGCGGGTTTTTTGGCACAAGATCAAATAGGGCCGGTTAGTGGTCTTCTGTAGTCGATGACGTCGTCACTGGCAAATGGTAACTGTATAGATGTAGATTGGCTGGAGTGTGGCTTCAATGTGAGTAAGATATACACGTGTCAAAATAATGACAACGCCTGGTTAGGTGTGCTATGGGCATGAGAGACGTGTTTTGCATAGATCGATGTACGGAGAAGTATAAATGTCAGTAGCACTACCGCCTCGTGAAGGCATTTAGCTTAATTGGGTTTGTTGGCGCAATAGCAACTATGGATATGCTGCGCCAGACACAGGGTGAATAAATTTCTTTAGTAAATGTAGCGTACACGTCACTATTAAATCTTACCTAATAAATCTGTTTTGTCTAAAATGTCATCGCGTCAGTCAAGGGTAACAGCGCATATCCTCCTGACATCATCATCGGGTGAAGGGAAATGTGTGAGTTATGCAATACACGGAAGTATTTTTGTCTATGCATTGCGGAGTGACGATACGCTAATACTATGTGTATATATATGTATTACTGTTAACGTTTTATGGAACTTATCGCATGTTGGTTGTTCCTCCACTCTCAAGAAGTGATTAGTGGCATGGTGCGCGTGTGGTCTATCAGAAGTCGAATAAAAATTACTTCAAGGAAGCGTTCCTTATGGATGCATGTCTTCCACTCCCCAAGGACAGGCTTAATGATTTGAAATTTATTGCTGTCTTTCTATTGATGATCATAATGATAAATGGGTTTAATCGGCGCAAGGGCCAGAAGTGGCCAAGGAGCGCCAAGGAGCGCCAAGGCTACGATAATACACTGCAATTCGTCAATGAATTACGAATACAGAGACGTGGATGATACGCGGCTCTATAGAGGCATAAAGATATTCGCTGGAATGCTCATATATATGTTCGTAAAAACTATACAATGATACAAGACATATGCTATGGAGAAACAATATACTATGAAGAGGTGATGTACTAGAATATACCGCTACAGATTGCACTACTGCCTCACCAGGGCCCTAAGCACAATGGCCCGGTGGGATGTGCCATACAGGGGTGCTATGCAGGATGCGCCGAGTTTCTCGTTCACCCGAGTTTTACCCGACCTTGCTCGAAGGCAGTCAGTGAACGGAGATAGCGCGGAACGCGCAAAAGCTACAGGCAAAAAAATATGTAGACAAAAAGCCGCGTATGACAACATCAGCCCACCCTGCACGGCACGCTGCTTCCGCATTTAAAGCGCAGAAGGCTGCACAACGAAACGCGCCAGCGCCGCGGATTGTTATCAACGGATTATCGCAACTTAGCAATACCGTGACTGTCCCTCTGTTTATCTGCATACTTGCCGTGAGCCGCTTGTCACGCCTTTCCCGGGCCCGTCAAAGGCGTGCCTCCTCTTTCGGGCACTATCTTTCTATCCTCCATCGAATGCGAACAGGATACATGCAGCGCACACTTGCACCTACACTTTCGCTCAAACGAATACGTTAAAATAAAACAAAGAAAATTACAAACATTTTTACTTCTTTAAGTATCTGTTTTTCGTTTTGACTGCCAGAAATTTCTTATGACAAACGGAGATCGAGCAAATTACTAAATTTTGCACTTCTTGCCGCGAGTGGCGACAGTGAGGCGAAAGCTTAGAAGCGGTGACATTGAAGAGCATGTTGTTGAAGGGGGTCGCAGGCATGTGTGAGTTGATACGGTGAGAAGTCGCCTAGGGGCGCTTCAGTGCTATTCTCCATAAAGTCACTCATGACCCATGGAGGCTCATGATCACTCTTTCTCTATTAGGGAAATAGAAAGGCAGCGCCGCGGTACGGCTCCTGCGAAGAAGTGCGTGCTTCCCAGCGACACAATTCATCGCTTGTCACCGCTTGCGCAGTGAAGGTGCCTCTTAGCGCATGTACGCTGTATTTGAGTGTGTTGTTGGGTGCTTGTGGATTACCTTTGCTGGAGCCAGCAGCGATCACAGATGGATGTTGTAACGACACCGCATCAATCTCATTTTGGCAGGTGAGGGTTCTTGTGTGCAGTTATGAAATGAGACTTCGAATTGAGGAAGGTGTTGGAACTGTTGAGCGCGCAGTGCTTGTGATGAAGAAATTTCATTGCACTGGGTCTAGAAGAGCGAACGATTCTCGGACGCTGATCGTGTTTACGACGCTGTGGCTCCGATATATCACCGATGACAGAGCAGCCATCTCAAACGACTGCTGCGATACGCACTCCTCAGCATCGTCGTCCCCCTCGGCGCAATGACGCCTTGCAAGCAGCTACAATGACGTGCCGATAATTATTTACTGTGCGCTACGTCGCCACAATGCAGGCAATGAAACCATGTTGTGGGGCCATCTCAGCCCGAGAAGATGTATGCATAAGCCAGCGACAGTCAACGCTTTGTTATTGATAGTGATGCTCAGTACATCACCGATGACAGTGCGTTGTGCGTGTTTTATGTCGGCGGTCAAAGATTGTTGATGCCTCTCACCTCGACAGCGCTTCGCTGTTGCCGAAAGATAAGTTGGTCGTGGCCCAACTGTGGTAGGTGCGCGCACAAGAGTTACATGGCTCGTGCGGGTCGTGACCTCTGGTTTTGATTGACAGGCGAACTCGTGCTAAACTCGTACGTCTAGAAACCCCCTCCGAGTTCAACTCGGGAACATGGCGGCGGCAGCAGCAGCCTGTGTCATTGCATCCAGCGGCAGCAAGCGTCAGTATGCCCATCTGGACCCGTTCAGCTAGATGACCGACGTGGAGTTTCAGCGTCAGTTTCGCCTGTCGAAGACATCAGTGCGCTGGCTGTGTGACGAGCTAGGCGAAGACTCGTCGGCGATGCGGGCTTCATTCGCCCACCGTCGTAGAGCAAGTGCACTGCGCCCTCCGTTTCTACGGGACTGGGAGTTTTCAGGGAAGCATCGGCGCCGAGCGTTACATTGGACGTCATCAAACTACTGTTAGCCGCTGCGTGAGAGATGTGTCTGACGCGCTTATCCAGGCGGCAGTGCGTAATTGGTGGCTAGCTTTCCCGATGACTGCGGCTGAGCGGGCATATATAAAAGAATGCTTCCTACTTCGCGGAAACATGACGAACGTAGTCAGGTGTGTCGAAGGAAAGTACGTAGGAATTAAGGCGCCTTTAATGGCAGCGTTACTGTGATTAGCATTGAAGCAATGTCTAGATACGGCATATTGCCAATTTGTCACTTCTGTGTAGCCGACTTAAATTTTGTGTTACCGACCTCTCGCATGCGGCTTTTATGATACTGACATTTTCGCTGGTTGCTGACTTTTTGTCGATTGTTCTACTTGTCTGTCAGAGTGCCTTCCAAATGGCACACTTTCTTGGGAGAGAGGTTAAATAAGTATAAGTAGATAAATGGATATCACAATTTGTGTGAAGTAACCTATAAATGCTAATCTCATAAAAAACTTGGGGTACTTCATTGGTGAAGTTACTTAGTATGCATAATGCTGAATTTCGGTCATGCGTCATCTATCGGCCGCGCTATGCAACAGCGAGGCATTACACATTTTGTTGCAGCGCGAGATGCGGAGGTTACTCCAAGCCGGTTGTGCCTATGCATTTGTGGCGAAATAAAAATGCATTGAGAATCTGAATGTGCTGGCTTACATGAAGAAAATACTTCAGATTGTTTGCTCTGTTCACTGTTGATGCATGTGCCAGAGGTTCAGTGTGTCTTTCCTTCTGGGGGGGGGGGGTGTTGAGGCAGCGCTATTCTTGATGGATAAATCATATATTTTTGTCTCCTAAGGGGGCTCTAATTATTAAGCAGTAGAACAATGCAGATTCAATTCTATGCAGAACTCGGTGTGCGTGAAGATGTCATGAACCACCAAGGCAAAATTACATATCGGGAGAAATGTGGTACAGATGGCAATGAAAAGTGGGTCTTTAACCCGCTATGATAAAAATAAGAACTGCAGAGCAAATAGACCTTTTGTATAGCTTTAGAGCAATGATTACACAAAACGGGATATGCTCAAACATGTAAAAGCTTGCCGCAATGCCAAAGTAGGATGAGCGATATGCAGCATATTTTGGCATTGAACATGTCTTGTAACTGCAATTTTTATTGTAAGCCTCGCTGTCACGCCTTTCCCTCCGACACTCCCTTTACTGAAACGTGGCACTGTCTTTGCATTGGTGTCATGATGATGATGGTAGCGGTAGCAGTAAGGCTGGTTAATGCTTGCCCCTTCGATTCCTGTGAGTTTAGTGGTGAAGAATATTTCACGTGCACACACCTGTGCTGCAAAATTTAACACTTGGGGTTTTATGGAGAGCTAATTTCTGTTGGGACATTTCAAAGATGGGCGCCATTGTGGCCTGATAACTAGAGCATTCGTGAGGTTGAAGACAAGGTGTATTAGTATAGAAGCTTGAAGTTTATTTGCACAACAATTCGACGGGACACAAAGAAGAGAAATACACACAGCTGAATGCTCTTTTGTGCGTGTTGCTCTTATTTGTGTGCCGTCGAATTGCATGATCCAACTTCAAATAGAGCATTAGGCTTCTTTGGTGCAGGACCGAGGAAGTGTGAGCTACTGGACAACATGCCAGTGCCTTGCCACACAATTATGGAAGTCTGAAGGTTTGCAAACAAAACTTTGCTTTTCAAATCCACCTGCTCATGTAATACAAGCACTGATTGAAAGAACCATTATACAAAAATAATGGTGAAATCAATGGCCTGTGATAAGCGTAATTTGTATACTGACACTATTGACATAATAGGTGCCATACCGGCCTCAAGATTGCACTGCACAGAGCAGTTTGTTTCCTATGTGGATCACAAGTTTCCATTAGGTGCTCTGCAGATAACCAAGCTCAGTTTGTTTTGACGTGGTAGACAGCATTCACTGTAATCTGTTTTTGATTCTATAGTAGTGCCAAACACCACCTCCTTTTCAAGAACGTCATGGGAATATTTGGCGAGACCTTTTTGCAGCCCCTCTTATTGGAAGTGTGGCCAGTCAGATTTGCTTGGATGCCTTTATATATTTCTGTTCCTGATCATTGTGTGCTATCAGGTTGCTAAAGTCTGTGAAACTGCTGCAAGGCATTACGTGATTATATAGTCGGATACAAATTTACGAGGCCGCAGAATCTGCACTTTAAAGACAGGTGAACACAAGCCTGCACCAATGGGCACGCACTCTAGACTGACGTCGTGCCGCCGGACGCACTAATAACCGCTCGTTGGAGAGGGACTATTTCTTTAGACGTGGAGGCAATCAGCTGCTGCGCTTTGGTCATCTGGGCGGGGCCTGTCCTGTCTTCTGAAGTTCTATCCGACTGTAGAGGATGCCGCTTTTCATACAATACAAAAGGACAAAGTGTACAATTATTTGGCCTATGAAACGGATACATCACAAGTGACCTATGCAAGGGCTTAAGCAGTGTGAAAATTAGTACATGCAAATATATTACATTGTTAAAGAATATGTGTTATCGAATATGCATGCAATGGCACGTTTGAATCGGGGAGTGCTGCAGTCATATGCAGTCTGTAGGTGATAGCATTATTAGGCTCCTGCTGTTTCCTGTCTTTTCATTGTGAATTACACACACTGTTCATCTTGTGGCTAATCATCACGCACTGTAATCTTGCACATAGAAAGAACAAACAGTACAATGATGTGTATGCTACATTAGTGTATTTTCCATTTACATGGTCCAAGAGTGGCACAGGTTGTCTTAGGTGATTGCCTATTTTGAAGAGAAACACAGTGCATGTTACAAGTGTCCTAAATGCACAGCACAATGCTTACTGCAATAATTTTATTCATTTTCTTGAATAATAATCAAAGTAATAAACTGAAAGTTCCTTTATAAGGTGTCTTCTGGGGGCTCGACTGAAGAGCAGTGAGGGCACCGATGCTACTGTTGCAGAGCAGCCCTCTGGACCTCTGCCACACTCTCAAGAGCACGTGCCTGGCGCTCGCCTACTGCCACCAGGCGGTTGAGTGCCTCCAGCAGCAGAATGTCTTGCTGCAAAAAAAGTGGAATATTGGAATAAATCAACCGCATATAAACCATTATTTACAAAGAAAAGTGCTCGTTGCACTATTGGTACTAAGTGCCCTTAACTGTGAAAGCCTTTCATGTAGTATGCATAATAAAACAATGTGTTGGGACAACATTGCTTTATTTTTTATAACTGGAGTTGTCTTTTTCAGAGCTAATTGTCATGTTGATTAATGTGCCAGTAGCTGAGGTGTCCGCGTACCTTCACGAGTGTCTACTGTCAGCACCACAAACCTATTTTTGTTCACTGCAAGACAAATGCCTCTCCCTACAATCCCGTCTTATACGAGCTGATTGCATCCTATGCCTACAAACATCATATTTTCGTCTCATTACGCAATTTTCTACCATCCTCGGCTGCAGTTCTCCCTCCTTGGCATGCATTCTGCCACGCTTATGTAATCACCTGTTATGAATTTGCAACAAGTGACTGAAGACGTGCATTGCCTGTCTGCCGATTAGATTTTTTTTCCTAATCTCAACTAGCGAATCAGTTGCCATGATTTACTACGCCACTGTCTTCTAGCCTTAATGCTATCTCCAACAATTTTTGTTACTTCGCTTTCTGCACAGTCCTCGACTTCTCAAGTTTCTTTGTTAACCTCCAGGTTTATGTCCCATATTGCATAACCGGTAGAATGCAATGATTCTAAACTTTCTTCAAGGATATCGGTAACGTGGCAACTACGATTCGGAATTGCCCTCCATGTTCTGCTCAACCCATGAAATTTTTGTATTAGTTTCCTGCTTGATATCAGTCCCTGCTATTGATATTTCACCAGGATAAAGATACTCTTCCATAGATTCTGCGGGCTTAATGTCACTCATGAATTTCTGTTGTCGCACCAAGTTAGTGAAGGTTACCTTCATCTTTTCCATATTTTCGCGGGTCCACTTGCATGTGACTTTTTAAAAGTGACTTAATCCGTGCACTATTATTATGCTAAATGTGAAACAGTAGAAATAACTTATCTGCAGTTTGTCGATGTCTCCTTCACTGTGTTGGTAGCGAGATCCATCGTCGGCACCACCTCCTTGTCGCATCGTAGCTATATAGGCTGTCTTCCTTTTGCACACTCTATGTAATATTCGTGACGCTCGCAGTCACGCAGAGTGGAGGAACCCAGCGCACTCGCAGAAACAGCACCGGACAAGTTCTTTCTTCACCATTACCCCGTGAACAGTAGGAGTGCGTTGCGATATGTAATATCGGCGAAGCTATTGGCAGTCTTACGGGGTGCACGGAAAGATTGCTCACGGAAAAACAGAACTATCCAAGAAATAGTGGTCATCGTCGAGCCTGATCACTACGTCGCGCACTGCAAGCTCGTTGTGCGAGTTTGTTCACACTGGGCCCCTTCGATGTTTAGCCGCCCTGCTCGCCTCGTGAATGGATGTGATGACGCCACCACAGCGTTCCCTCGTGGTAAAATGGGAAGCGTACTAAATTATAAATTAGTCTAATACTCATTCAGTGTACATCTCGTAATCTTTAAAATGATTCTAAACCACGTTAAAGTAACTAATGATGTACTAAATGCATTTGTTTTATAACTTGCTTGTGAATGTAATGCACTCGGTGGAACGACAAACAAGTGAAATAAGGCACGACCATGCACCGACGTTACGATCACGTGAGCCCCAGTTCGTCGACCGCCGAGAAGGCAACGTCCAAGGTATGATAGCCGCCCAGAGTTAATCTAGATAAACCAATGAAACTGGGAGCTTGTCGAAAGATAAACTGTGTCTCGGTAGCACTTGCGCTTTCATCTTGGGGTGTCGCCAGAGCTCGTGAAGAAACCGAGTTTCGCCAAACTCGGCGCATCCTGCATAGCACCCCTGGCATAGCGATAGCAATTTTAACTAAATTGGAACCACTTCTACAAAGTAGGAAAGGTAAATTCGAACAGTTCGTGCCAAGCTCACAACCTGCCTTTACGACTGCACGATTCAACGTGAAACCGCTTTCTCGCCACGCCAGGGTGCTCTGGTTTATTTATTTAATTATTAGTGTAGTTATTCGTTTTGGTTAAATATACACGGTGTTTCACGCAACATGATCCAAGGATTAAAAAAAAAAGTGGTTAATCTCCACTGAATGAAACCGACGACATATGGTTTGCTACCATGTTGCACGCCTTAGAATATGTTTTATTTCCATAGCAATTACACGAATACTCCAGTAGCATTTATGCCGTCGGCGTTGCTGTTAGGTTTCGTATGAGTGGAAGCGCGTCAGGGCGAGCTGCCGAACCCGGTCCAATCTCGCGTGCGCGAGTGAGAAACGCGGCGCAGATTCATGCCCTCTCATGTGGCGCGCGTGGCAGGGTGGTAAGGCGAGGTAGGAGGCGCGTACTGATTGATTGATATGTGGTGTTTAAGTGCGCAAGGACCACTTATGGTCAAAGAGCACCATGGACAATGAATCCCTCATGGTGGATGTGACATGGCTGTAAAAAGGCCTAAGAACTCGCTGGATGAAAATGTCGTAAGACATAGAGACACTGAAAATAATGACACCGAAGCAGCTACTTGCCCTTTGGAAAACTATTTCTTTTGACATACGTGCCGGCAGGCAAGGGGAGTTGACGCTCGCGTGCGAATGTGGTGATGTCACGTGAGTGACTAGTGATCACCTCATTCGACTTTGTGACAATGAGTAGTTTGTAAGTCATTAAAAGTCACTTTAAAAGCCACTTCGTTTCATATGCATGCCGGCAGTTTAGGATAGTGCATGCGTGAGAAGCGTGGTGACGTCAAAAGAGTCACTAGTGATCACGTCACTTGAGTGTGTGAAAGGAAGCAGGTTTTTAAGCTTTGAAAGCCATTTCCTTTGATATGTTAGTAGGCAGGCTAGGAAAGGTGCAATGGCGGTGACGTCGAGTGAGTCACTAGTGACTTAATCATGTCACTCATGAAGGAGCTGTTACCACTCTCACAACTATGTCGTTTGGCATGCATGTAGGAAGCATGGGAGTGCATGCAAGATACAAGCTTAGTGAGCTATAATGTCGCTTAGTGATTATGTCAAGTGCCTGAGTGATGGTGAGCAAGTTTTTAAACCTTGCGAACAATGTCGATCGATATGCATGACGGTACGGAAGGATATCCCGTGTCATGATCGCAACCAAAGTTGCATAATATCCGTCACGATTCTGACTCACTTATGTGAGTCACTCTTGTCACTAGGAAATGCTACTCAAAAGGAGACAATGAGCGAGCGATATAGCCCGCGGAATAGCTTCTGAAGCAGCCGTGACGGCACCGGTAGCGTGTAAACTGTGCTCCTTTAGTGCTGACACCAATACAGTGATCACATCAACGAATCGACGGCATTCATTACGCCTGTTACGACTTCTTATGCAAGAATTATTTGTTTCTCAATCAATTTCCAACAGGATTAAATTGACTGGCACTGGGATTAAAATGTCTGGCACTTGGAATGAAACGGCTGGCGCAAGGATTAAATGAGTTGGCACGCGGATTAATTCGGATGGCGCTGGGAAGAAATGTAGTGACTCCTGGATTAAATTATTGGCATGCGGGCGCTTAGATGAAATTGGCTGGCACCTGGATTATTTTCAATGGCGTTTGGACTAAACTTAGCGGGAAACCCTGTAGTTGATCGAGTTCATTCCTCATGACAGCTCGCCATTTGAGGCGCTCTGTTAGACTGCACTGTGTACTGGATCAGCACACCTTCCATAGTTCTTTCCTCGTGGAAGTTGACACTGCGTACAACCTGAGCCACATTTTACCACCTTCACGATAAACTTAGGTTGAGGATGTTTTAAAATTTCTTCCCTGCAATAAAAAAGACCAAATGGCAGAGACATCGCATGTATGCTTGTACAACACTTACTCGCATCTAACGTCTAAAATCGTGCCTGTCTCGCTCACGCTCTTTAAATAGTCATATTTAACCCAACAATTGCATGTGCATGGTCGCGTAAAGGGTCGCAGTAGAAATTTTGACATTTCTCTCATACGATCGTCGTCAACACGGTGGTCGTCTTGCGGCTGTCAGGTGACGGTGACGGTGTCAGGTGACATACAGGTCACGGCAAGAAAAGATCAACGCGATATGCGTTCTTTCTCGTCGCAGAAGACAATTCATGTGAAAAATATGGTCTCAGTAAAGAAAAGTAGATAACTTGCCTTAGTAGTTCAGTTGGCGTGGGAGACGGTTAAGTTGTTGATAAGACCACCCACTTTGGCAAGAAAGAACTTAATCTCACAAGAATAATCGTACATAGAAATACATCACTTTGATTCCGTAGAAAGAAGAAGACCCTACCAACAGTATGTCTTAAAAAATAATGTTGTGTAATGAAATGTATGGAAATGTAATCCCAGCCCTCTATTATTCACCGAATGAGACAAGTTAAACATGTTTGTTCTTTCCCAAGTGAATACCAACATATAAACCAGCTAAAATCTATGAAATTTATGCTCCAAGATCTATGGCATGCATGACACTTCCATTACAGTATACACTTTTTTAACTCAATACAATAAACGCAAGCTATTAAATTTTTCAAAAAGTAGGCCCGCCCCACTCTTTTATCTGATCTCTAACTCTGTTTCGTTCATACATCACTCTGCACTATCACGCTAATGTCGCACTGGCACCACAGGATATTGCTAGGGATAACCTCCCAGTTCATGGTAGAAAAATACCTGGGTTTCCGAGCCCAACTGCTTCGCCATAAGCCTAGGCAATTCCTACAGGTGGCAGCAGATACAGTTGCCGATCAATAAAAAACAACCTCTTTCATATATTTATGAGCGGTCTCTGCATCTCTGAAAAAGTTTTCCACATCATGAGGATAAGTCAGGACACTAGTCTCAATTCATGAATAGATAAATCTACGAATAGTTTGTCTTTTAAATGCTTCCGAACAAAGTGGCTGGAGATACAGGGTAAACAATAGTGGTGACAAACACCGTTTTAGCTTTACTGCTGACTTCACTTTTAAATTCGCGCTTACTTTCCTAATAAATAAAAAGGGAACAGTGTATTACTTGTAGAACATTCTTAGTAAAAAACAAAGTATGGGGTCTTACGTGACAAAACCACGTTCTCATTATGAAGCAAATTTGGACCTACTGCGGTTTTTTACCGTGCACCTCAATGTAAGTATACGGCTGTTCTCGCATTTCACCACGGTCAAAATGCGGCCGCCGTGGTCGGGATTTGAGCACGTGACCTCGTGTACAGCAGCCGAACACCATAGCCACTAAACAACCACGGCGGGTACATTTTTACTCCACCTTATCACTCGGTCGGCATCAGCATGTTCTAGTAGCAAGACTATGGCATCATGGACAACTCTATCAAAAGCTTTTTCAAGATCAGTATGTATCATTGCAACTCGGTCCCCTCTTTTATCACAATGCTTTATGCGCCCTAACGCATCCTCTGCCTTCATAAAGAAACGATAAATTAGGCTGGCTTCGTTGATAGGAGACAGCCATATAGGTAGTTTCCATCCTGTGCATTAATCGTTAGCTTTGCCGCATCCACTCTGTAATTGAATTATTCGCTTTCGAAGGTAATGTAAGTGATAGGTTACAAGCAGAAGCACCAGGCTTCCCGTGCTGGAGACATATTCCCGGATGATCAGTTACCGCTATACTACCGCGTTTGTGTGAAGCAGTACTAGCGCTGCCAATCAGTAAAATTGTTTTGCTAATTTGAAAAGCATGCACTGAGAGTAATATTGCGTAAAGTGATTGCGTCCAAGTTTGCTAAATTTATGGTTACATAAATTACTAACGTAGGTAAACGTAGGTAAACGTAGGTAGGTAAACGTAGGTAAACGAAGGTAAACGTAGTACTTCACAACAGCTTCAATGGTAATGTCAGTGGAGCCGAAATTCTAATAAAAAGCGCGCTCTTGCTATGTTGCATAAACTCCTAGATTGCCTTGGCATTTTGCATATATATATCTTCAGTTCTCGGAGTACACTGCTCAAATGCAAACGATGACCAAGGAATATTTACGTAAAATATCCGGAACGCTTGTCTTTATATAGACATTTTCTTTGCTGCTACTGAAACTGATAGTTTTCTTCTTTCTGGGAAAATATATTTCCCTAGCTACTACGAAGCAGGTATGACATCGTAATTATTTCACCGCTAAAGCCATTAAACTCTGTGCAAGAAAAAAGAAATAACAACCGCTGAGGCGCCAAGTCATTGCTACCACTCACTACGAAAAATATGTAAAGCTCATTGCGTATATTTATTAGAAAGATCGCATGGTCGTTTATATAATATTTAGCTAATATTTAAGGTACGTTAAAACATACCGTCGCAGGCGCCTGAACTATATCGCACAACCATACTGTGGAAGACCCAGTATGGCTTTGATCGCGCCTCTCGTCTGAATCGCCTGCTCATCGGCGCAACGTGGCAATATGGCAACGTCGTTCCAATTGCCGATTTCACTGCATGGGCGCAATGCGAAGTTTTTCCGCTAGAGTTGGTTATATGAAGTCAACGGATAAACCTCGCATACTTTATGGTGTGATAACCGCCGAATTAGCTAAGTGCCCAAGGCGTTCCATTGCTGAGCTTAAGGTCGTCCATTAAATTGCCGCCACGGAGGCCTAATGCAGACGAGAGCGTTGCGAATGTGTTCCAATGCGTTCCGAATGCGGGCCAGATCCCGAATGTGTTCGGGATCTGGCCATATTTCCACCCTAGTTTCGTCTTACGAGTAGACGCTGTATGCTGAATGAGCCACCTTCTACTACCTTCACGATCGACCTAAGTTGATCACGTTCTAACATTCCTTCACCGGTGTACAAATGCCACCATCGCTTTACCACAGACCGCACGGCAGAGACACAGTTTGTACGCTTGTAGAATATTAACTCACAGATTACATATGTACGCGTCAAGGGCCTCCTTAGAAATTTTGGCATTGCTGTCATACGGTCCTCGTCAACATTATCGTCGTTTTGCGGCTGTTTTCCCACACGTGCGCTAGCGTCCCAGGTAATTACTAGATATACACGAACATGTTGGTGCAGTTTGTAATGCTTAGTGGAACCACAAACAATGCTGGACAGCTAGCTACTTGCTTAGTGATTTACATAACACCAATTCACACAGTACATTGGATCTATACAATTATTGCTTTTAATAATTAAATGGAGAGTCCAAGCAAATTTCCTTCGTCATTGTCGTCATCGGCGTCACCGTGGAGATCCATATATTGAGGGATATCAACGCATTCACTAACTTTTAGCAACAATACGTACGCACGTACAAAACAGGTCACTTGGTGGAAAGCAATAATAATAAATCAGTTGTCTAACCTTTACTAATGCAAAGGCCTTCAAATAGGTCATCACAGACACCACACCATCAAGCTTCTGAAACTACTCACGTGCTTCAAACATGCACTTTAAGGCATCGCGTGCATAGGTACGACTTTCAAGTATGTGTTGCCTCACGGACATTCCATCTACGCGGGCGTTCCGCACATCTATGCGCGCTTTTCACAGGCTACTCATACACAAAAGCATTACCATTTCGGCCGCCACTCCTCATGCGTCCGCGCATGGTAAAAAATGAATACGGAAAGAAATATCGGCAGCACGTTTTTCAGACTAAGAATCTAATAAGTTGTCCTTTTTAGAATCAGGTCTGTTAGATAGGGCTCAGCCTTAATTATTCTTGTGGTGCTCCTTGTGGTGCGAGCCACTCCGCGTACAACGCTGTCCTTAGAGGTGCGGTGTGCTAGTCTCTGAGGCTGGCTGTGGCAGGACAGGACGAGATCAGATCTTTTAGATCGACGTTGATTGCAGGGCAATTTGGGGCTCTCGCTTGTATTCCTCCCCACTGGCTAAGAGCAATTGGTGTAATGGATGCTTTAGCCCCTGCCTTCAGGAGGGTAGCCGGGACTGCTGTGGGAAGGCGAACGCAAATGAGAGGAAGGATGCTAGTAATGGACTGCCGCACTTTACTCTCGTGCTACAGATAGGTAATCTGCTTGTCGTGCACACCTGTGGATGTAGGGTAGCTATAGCTGTGGTCATGCAATGATGGGCTCACTTCAAGGCTGTCACGGCGGTCCTGCCTAATTTCCTCGCCTGCAGCCTCAAATGCCTACCTGTTTCCCTCTTCCCTCATGCTGCGGCCAGTTTTCAGTGCACGAGAATGCGCACACGTCTATCATCCCGCAGCTGTCGGCAGACTGGTCTTGTGCGGTGCGCTATGGTAGACGTGTAAGATCTGAAGATCAGCTACTTGAGGGCCTCTTCATTGTCAGTGCAGGTGTGAACCTTGTCTTCTCTGTACAGATCACGAAGTGTAACGACTTCGCCTATGGTTTGTCTATACTTCAAGCTCACTGGCTGTCAGTTGAGCATAGCTACTGCGGGTCACGGCGTGTGCTTGACATTTTTCCGTGTAATAACGCGTAGCGTTATAATTTTTGAAGAAAACTAGCTTCCTGGCATTGCACAACAGCGTTAGTTTATATTATCTTGCTTTGGTGATTTTGTTTTGCGCGTGTAATGCTCTTTGTTGTCGATGTGCCCTCCCTTCGACTTTAGTTTTCGTGGAGATTTGTCTGGATTTTGTATCGCTTAATACATCCCAGGGCAGAAAGAGGTGGTGCACCTTTTGCAGGTGAAGGTTCATGCCATGCAATCATGGTAGCAGTCGCTAACCATTTCACCGCGTAGCCATCCTCGATTCAGTAATGGTGCGTCACATGATGTGTTTCCACACGCCGGAATTAGAAAGCGCCGTTTTACTAAGGGAGGCTGAATATCGCGTTGATTGCGCGTCTCGACTGAATTACATCTCGTCATCTGCGCATGTGTTCCTGCGCAGAGTAGTAGCATGGTGCCGGCTTTGCAGTTGCCGATTACATTGCATGGGCGCCATGCGGAGCTTTCCCTCTGGAGTTCATTATATTCACTTTTTGCCTAAAAGTTTCAAACTTCCTGGTGTCATCCCCGCCGTGGTAGCTTAGTGGCTAAAGCGCTGCACTTCCGAGATCAAAATCACCCATTCAATCAGGGCAACTGGTACCAAATTTCGATAATATCGAAGCGGAGAAAAGAATAGAAACCCTGAAGTATCAATTTGGACGCATGGTATACAGCCCTAAATTGCTAATGCTAATCCCTAATTTTCTATTATGGCATGCCTAACAATTTAATCGGGATGACTGCATGTAAAGCTCAAAATTCGGTTTCTACCGTGACACGCTAGGGAAGTTTCAAGTTCAAGTTCGCGTCCAAGTTCAAGTTTATTCACATTTTTTTGCGTACTTGACAACATCTCCCGTGACGCTATTGCATTCAGTATTCCTGTAATTATGAAACTGTTAGATGGAGCGCATAATACTATGCATATCAATTGTAGAGTGGAGCCTGATATAAAAGGAATGCGTGAGCCACAAATTTTAACAGAAAAACTAGGCGGGACGCAATATTACAAAAGTAAAAGCAAACAAATGAAATGAATACATTAAGTATATTTAGGACAACATACAGCATTAGTGTAAGCTAGAAAGCATATGCAGCTGAAAAAAATAGCCGAGGCTTCATGAAATTATTGATAATAACAAATTGAGTAACAACGAAGAACAAAACTACATTAGAAAGCGGGGCCGCAATAAGCGAAAACAAAATTGATGTTTTCAGGAACAACAGAAAAACAGAATTTGTCTTACACGTTCCCAGTAAAGAAATGGAAGCAATGGTAATACAATTAAAATAAGAATGAAATAATTGTTATTATAGCGGAAATAATTGTTCGTCTAACTTGAAGACGAGGTTTTGACGGAAGCTCTTCTGGTCGGGAGGCATCATGAAGAAGTGTAAAAAGGAGGACACCGACCATTGAAATAACACAAGAAAAGAGGTTTCGGTCATTTAGGTGGTCGATATAATGGTTGTCTTCGTTGCAGATCTTTCTTGTTTTCCTTGCCAGACGCAAAGCGCTTGCTTGCAGTGTTTCGTGTGATGACTGTAGTAATCTAAATATTGCTGGTCTATCCGTAGGCTTCCGATAAAATGTCGCCTGCGTTCTGACTGCGCCTATCTAAGGCCAAATCAAACCAATCAGAGCGCCTCAACACGCTAGCTTCCCCACGAGGAGATCACAACATGAAGGACTTATAAGTGGTGCTCAATTGGACATTGATGCTTTCGAATCACTGTCCAAAGTATCTATAAGTATTTTACAACATAAGTATTTAGCTGTCCTCAGATTTTCTTTTAGCCTTGACTTACATTATAATTAAAGATGAAAATTCTTGATTTTTTTGTGCTAACTTGAAGGTCTACATGAGCCATAGCATTATTACCTATATTCGTAAACCTGTAAATTTCTTGCATTGTTAACGAGTAGCATCATGTCCGCAAACATCAACCCAGAGATCTTCTGTCGTACTTTTGGCCAATTACGGATGGAAGATAAATCGACACCTAATTCAATGTGTTCCAGGAGTCTTTCCATGCCCTTATTGTAAAGCGTCCATAACAACAGAGATAGAAGTCATCCTTCATTGAGCCATCGGTGAATATCCACTAGTTATTTGCATTCTGGCTTTTCCATACAATTTGTGCAATGTTTTGCATTACATCTCCCTGAACAGCTCCACGAAATTGTCTTCTATGAACTCGTACTTAAGGATATGTCCCATAGCAATTCTCTGCTTAAGTAGTAAGCTTCCTGCATATGTCGAAGTGCTATCCATGAAAGTCTATGCGGAGCTATTGATATTTCAGTACGTTGGTTCCATTATTATAATGCACATTTCTTTGTTTGTTCGACTTGCGACATCAAAATAATAGGTTGTTTATACGAATACACCCTGCCCCGCTACAGAATGCCTTATAGTCGCTGTGTTCTTGTACAGTTCTCCGTAGGGCCCGAACCAAATCATTTGATGGAAAAGGAGGCAACGGAAAATAAGATGATGACCTTTAGTGCAGAGTAATGCTGCTTCCGCACTAAGTGAGTTTACAGCCGAAGGAATCAGGGAAGTCTCATGTCTTCTTTTCTCCTCGGAAAACAAGTGGCGTGACACTCTTCGTTTTTCACACTGCAGGTAACGAAAAGAAAGTGTTGAATACAAAATACACACCGCTAACTAATATTATTTTAATGTTATTACGGTAGGACAGGAAGTAGAAGGAGCGTCGAATTTGTTAAAACGGCCAGACTGCATTCGGCTTCACAGCAGATGCCACCACCACCAATGATGAGGACTCAGCGCAATTACAGAATTCATGCCGATAGTTTTGTAATGGGTTCGAGGTAACAGCAGTAGTGTAAGGAGCGCCCCAGCTCTATCATCACTACAACTGCAGCAACGGTAATATTTAGGTGAATGGAACGAAAAAGAAACACCGCAAGAAAATATTTATTGTAAACAGCGGAGGCGGCAATATTTAACAATAAACGACCACATCCCTCAACCAGGACATCGCATGCTTATAAAATTTCATCTGATTGCATGAATAGTGGCCGCTATTGGGCGCCTGCGATATGTAGTCTCTTTTAGTCCGTGGTTATTGCGCTAGCCTCGATACGCCATTGAATTGACAGGTCCTGAACAGCAGATGATAAGAAGCAAATTGAATTGAGGAATACAAGCATTTACGTTACACTTGACCTCCCGTCATCGTCCTTGCCCGCTAGCTATACTTCGTCTGGATCATTTACGTAAGGCGTTGGTCCATGGCTAGTGAAGCATCCCCGTTTTTGGTAAGCGCTACAACTACTGCAAGACGGAGAATACAGGACACAGAACCTGGTCACGTGCCCTCTTCTTTCTGATGCCATCGTTTCTACCGCAGGTTCCGAATGCGAGCATTTCGCTTGTCCCCACGGCAGAGCTCGCAACGAAGAACAGCTTTCAGATAAGGTAATCTGTGCGTGCTACAATCATTCAGGCGCAGATATAGTCTGGAGTAACGCGAGCGCACGCCACGCGCGGTGCAGTTAGGCTAAAGTTGTGCAAAGCGGATGCTGTGTGCTGTGCAGCGCCACCGTGCAGTTAGCGTGACTGGCGGCATTTGGCCTGCTTTGACTTGGCGAGCGCCGGAACGCATGTTCCATCTCCCGCCATAGCCGCTAGACCAGAGTTCATAGCGCGCTAGCCAGGCTGTCCGGCCTAAAGTTCGGGTGCAATGAAGACGCTGTGCTGAGTTAGCGCTTTTGCCTAAAAAAAATAAGAGCTCGGTCACCGCGTCCGTGTGCGCATGCGCTGAGGCAGCAACTCGTCGCCGCGCCGATGCGAACCAAGTGAAACGCGCCGAACAGTACGAGGGACCAAATCTTCGGCGATCCTGGCGTCGCTGCCATGACGTGTCGGACCACACCGGCCGTTTTCTGGCACATTAAAACGCCGGCTTGTCTCCGGCACTTGATGGCCCAGCCACCCGTCATTGATGAGCACGGAATGAAACGGCGTAGTTCTTGCAGTGCCCGAGCCGAGGAATGCTAAGCGCGTCTTCTCACGTCGTGCACTGGCGAGGCCTGAAAAATCTTCTCTGATGGCTGCGTAGACGTAATGGCGCACAACGATTTCGACCTTGCGCCTCCTGAGCCAATACTGTTTAGACAAGGACCGATGTTTTTCTGCGCGTCTTTTCACTTTGGCGTTGTGATTTGCACAACCAGAAAGTGCGACGTTCATTGTGCCTTTTTGATGTGGTGTGTTCACGTTCCACGCATAAAGCGCTTGACTAGACCTATCGTGAAGTTTCCTTCATTTTGAAACGAAGTAAGACGGCACTTGGAATCGGATGATGGAGCTTCACGCTAGAATTTCGACGTAGCCAGCCATTTGATGGTGAGTAGGGCTCAGCCCACGCTATCTCCTTTCTTTTACGAGATATATTTCGTTCAGATTGAACGGCTTCTAAACGGTTTCCCTTGTCCCAACACACACGTGCGTACCTTTCAGAGTCGCATTCGCATTCGAAATGACTTGCAGAACTGCAGCAGCACAGTGTGTGGCTTCTCTGCTCGTGCCACAATCAAGGGACCTACCATCAGAATTACCGGAAACGTACAATTTTGCTAATTTGTTTTATATTTTCGCTGTTAACGCATAGCTACACATTTGGGCCTAGTTAGGTATTTTCCTTAAAACCAAATACACTATTGCAGCTTCTTTTTTTTTTATATGGTCCGACTTGTGCGGCCTTCGCTTACTCGCGATTTTTATTCTTTGCAGAAAAGTTCGCAGTGTCTGGTATACGTATCAAGTAGAAAATACTCTGTCATCTCCAAATACCCATTTTATTGCCCTGTCATTGTCTGCAGCTGGCCATCCTTTTTTAAGAAATGTCAACTCGGCAAATGCGCCTAAAAGCCGTGTGCTACTGACTTTGACACACATGTTGTCGTACTGTAACAGAAGTGTTATTGGATACGGAATTATATCATAAATGAAAAGTGTATGCTGAAGGTAATTATGACATCATCAAGCGAGGACTTCGTTGTCCTCCACGAGATGTAAGTGTAGTTCACTGCGTATGCCATGGCAGCTTCCACAGCCGCCATGACAAAGCGCATTGCTGCAGACGACGAAATGTTGACATTCTCACATGAAATGATGACGCGAGAAACCCCTGGGCCATCCATAATCAATTGCTCTGATTTTAAACAATTTTTTTTACCCTGGTAGGGCACTCTTAGCGAATCTAGAAGATTTGCAGTAACTTCAAGGTAGAATACCTTATTTAAATTTTATTTTTTCAGGTAGGTGTGGCACCTCAACGAATCGTGATATTTGTAGGGCAGATAAAAGTATAGAAGGTATTTTACTTTCTTGTCGACGATTTATCAGCCTAAAACAACGAACCCTAGAAACACCCACTTCGCCTTCATAAATTATATTTCAATGTTCAACATGTGTTTTCTTTGAGTGCCTCTACACTCGGGCATAGCGACGGGAAGGTTAGCGCGGCCATCCAAGATGTTCAATTAGGATCGATGAGATTTACACTCTGAACACTTGAATTTTTAGCCTGCTTTGCTTTCGCCAGAATTGAAATTGGGTTGGTTGTTTTTTAAAAAATAATGGTAGTATTTTCAGTTTAATAAGATCATTCCAGCAAGCTCTACAATCCTTATCTTTCCAATATACCGTACCTATTCTAAAATTTTGACTTTCTTTATACTTTTCTATTCTTGGCCAATCCCCCAGAGTGTTTACGTGCCAGTAGATCACAAGGATCTACATCTACACCTATAGCTATGTGACCGCATTCCCAGTCGACGCCATCGCAGGGGGGATTTGTGTAATATTCTGCTGAACGAGACGCACCTGCGAGACTATTGGAAATGGGACCAAGCTGAGGGATTGTATGCACTATCAGCGAAAATTGTTACGCGAATAGCTGATCACGTGTTCGAAGCATAACTAAAGGTGCGGGTTGCGCCCTCGACTTGTCATCGAAAAAGCTCACTGCGATCGTTTTCCTCGTCTTTGATTTTAAAGCGACAGAAGGAAAATCGAAGAAACGAGAACTGTCGCAGGAGGGCAAGTGATTTCGCAGCTGATGGACAAACCGAACATGCGGGCTCTTATCTACCGGTGACCGGCCGACAGCACGCTCTGTCCTTTCAGTTATGCTTGCAGCGCACGTTCCACCGTTCGAAAGTCATTTTTTGCTGATAGCGCTTTTTTGCGGAAGGTGATTGCAAACAGCTGCGACCGCACAAAGCTTTTATCAGAAAAGCGCAAATGCATCTCCCTTCCGCAGATCAACAGAAAGGAATTGAAAACCTTGAAAACCCTTGAACTTTATTACTTGTGGACGCAGCTACTTGACAAGCTTTTAGCGAGCTATCTAGATGAGGAGATAAGATAATTCATATAGTCAGCATGCGTGACAGCTGGCAGTAGGCGAAACTCAACTTCCGTTTCCGTTGCCACTGGCTATCAATACGGAACGACGTCAACACACGTGACAATTTTCTTACTGTACGCAGCCAGCGTTGATCCTACAAGTGCATCAAGGTTCACGGCAGATACTCCCTATATGTTTCTCCCTCCACAAGCAACCACAATGGAAGTCATTGAAACAATGCGTACGTACATTCTGCCGAATGGTGGCAAACAACTATTGGAGCTGCGACGAATGTTTTCCGCTATTGGGGACGTACAACCGGAATATGACGTCATATGCAGAGCGTTAGTAGCTACTATCGGCGAACCATAGAGCAATGCAGTGAGAATTTCCACTCACTCTATGAAGACAGACCAAAGAAGTTTCTAGTCTTCAGTGGCCACCCGAGGCTATTAATTTTAGCAATTCGTGCAAATATGAAGGAAAATGGCGGTCTTTAAACGTCCCGTTCAGCTCAGCGATAGAGAAAGATGCTTGTTGCGCCCATGCGTCAATTATGGGGCTAGTTTCCGTTGGTATGTTTTTTTTTCAAGTTAGACATTAGTAATTGAATATTTCTACTTATCAGCAATAAACTCTCTGATTAAAGTAATCATGAGTGTGATACGCCGCTTAAATTTGTTCCACAATCACGCAAGTTTTAATTCATGGATACTAGAGCTAGTTTAGCGTAAATTTTGCCCGGCAAAGGTTTTAAGTCCTTCTATTATTCCGTATAATTTTTATAAAGTTTACCACGAATATTAGCCAACCCACCATTCTGACGCGGCTATTGAACTCCTCTGGGAAATACTTTTGCTTCTGTCAAGAGTATTGTAATCGAGGCGGGATATAGTAACTGATGTCTGAGGATTATTTTTGCCAGTAAATTGCTTTAATAAAAGGTTTGCAGGGATTCCGGGCACATGGATATACCATAGACGCTAGATATAGGCGTCTGTTAAGAAGCCGCCTATCATTTAAAATGTCATCTGACTTCCGCACAGTTCATCGTGGTCATTCGTGCTTCCCTATTTCGCACCCACGGTAATATTCTTGTTCAGGTATCTCTCGCTGCTTCATCTTTTCTTTTTTTCTTGATCCGCACACTGGTTTCCCTTTCAGTAAAGTAGCAGTCCTTCTTTCCCGCCTGGGTGTATTTCACTATACCCTCCTTGCGACTATCTTCGCTTTCTGCATAAGTAGAGGCCATCGTGCAACTTCATACTCTTCAACAACTCTACGTCGTGCCAAAGGCAGCGCCCAAACTTTTGTTTTAAAATTTTTAGGTGGGAGCCATTTGGACGCAGCGTAGTTTATGCGTGTTTTATGCAACTGCAAAAACGGAAGGGGGTGGGGAAGTGACTGCTAACCGTCTGTGGCATGATTGAAATTGAAAATATAATGTTGGTCGTGCAATGTATGCGTGGCCTATCTACTTAGAAGGCTCGTATCATACACAATTAAATGTGCCTTCCACACCAGTTCTAGACATTGAGTGATGACTGCGCACTTCCTAGGCAATCCAGATATAGCGTGCCGCACGGATGGAAGAAAGTCACCTTTCGTGGTTTGCCATTGGTGAACAAGTTCGTTTCGCAATTTCATCACGTTTTGGGAATTTGCTGGCCATACTCGTATCCGTTAGACAGGATGCGAGTAAGTTATCGCAGGAGACGAAAGATCTGATCAAGAAACGCCAATGTATGAAAGCCTCTAACCCTACAACTAGAATAGAACTGGCAGAACTTTCCAAGTTAATCAACAAGCGTAAGACAGCTGACATAAGGAAGTGTAATATGGATAGAATTGAACATGCTCTCAGGAACGGAGGAAGCCTAAAAGCAGTGAAGGAGAAACTAGGAATAGGCAAGAATCACATGTATATCTTAAGAGACAAAGCCGGCAATATCATTACTAATCTGGATGAGATAGTTCAAGTGGCTGAGGAGTTCTATAGAGATTTGTACAGTACCAGTGGCACTCACGACGATAATGGAAAAGAGAATACTCTAGAGGAACTTGAAATACCACAAGTAACGCCGGAAGAAGTAAATAAAGCCTTGGGAGCTATGCAAAGGGGGAAGGCCGCTGGGGAGGATCAGGTAACAGCAGATTTGTTGAAGGACGGTAGGCAGATTGTGCTAGAAAAACTGGCCACCCTGTATATGCAATGCCTCATGACCTCGAGCGTACCGGAATCTTGGAAGAACGCTAGCATAATCCTAATCCATAAGAAAGGGGACAACAAAGACTTGAAAAATTATAGACCGATCAGCTTACTGTCCCTTGCCTACAAAGTATCTACAAAGCTAATCGCAAATAGAATCAGGAACACCTTCGACTCTTGTCAACCAAAAGACCAGGCAAAATTCCTTAAAGGCTACTCAACAATACACCATATTCACGCTATCAATCAGGCGATAGAGAAATGTGCGGAATATAACCAACCCTTATATATAGCTTTCATTGATTACGAGAAAGCCTTTGATTCAGTCGAAACCTCAGCAGTCATGGAGGCATTACGGAATCAAGGTGTAGACGAGACGTATGTAAAAATACTGAAAGATATCTGTAGCGGCTCCACAGCCACCATAGTCCTCCACAAAGAAAGCAACAAATTCCCAATAAAGAACGGCGTCCGGCAGGGACATGCGATCTCTCCAATGCTAGTCACAGCGTGTTTACAGGAGGTATTCAGAGACCTAGATTGGGAAGAATTGGCGATAAAAGTTAATACAGAATGCCTTAGTTACTTGCGATTCGCTCATGATATTGCCTTGCTTAGCAACTCAAGGAACCAATTGCAATGCATGCTCACTGACCTGGAGAGGCACAGCTGAAGGGCGGGTATAAAAATTATTCTGCAGGGAACTAAAGTTATGTTCAACAGTCTCGGAAGAGAACAGCAGTTTACTATAGGTAGCGAGGCACTGGAAGTGGTAAGGGAATACATCTACTTATGAGAGGTAGTGACCGCAGATCCGGATCATGAGACTGAAATAATCAGAAGAATAAGAATGGGCTGAGGCACGTTTGGCAAGTATTCTCAGATCATGAACAGCAGGTTGCCATTATCCCTCAAGAGAAAAATGTATAACAGCTGTGTCTTATCGCTACTCACGTACGGGGCCGAAACCTGGAGGCTTACGAAAAGGATTCTACTTAAATTGAGGACGACGCAACGAGCTATGGAAAGATGATTGATGGGTATAACGTTAAGGGATAAGAAAAGAGCAGATTGGGTGAGGGAACAAACGCGAGTTAATGACATCTTAGTTGAAATCAAGAAAAAGAAATGGGGGCATGGGCAGGACATGTAATGAGGAGGGAAGATAACCGATGGTCATTAAGGGTTACGAACTGGATTCCAAGGGAAGGGAAGCGTAGTAGGGGACGGCAGAAAGTTAGGTGGGCGGATGAGATTAAGAAGTTTGCAGGCATGGCATGGCCACAATTAGTACATGACCGGGGTAGTTGGAGAAGTATGGAAGAGGCCTTTGCCCTGCAGTGGGCGTAATCAGGATGATGATGATGATGGTGATGATGATGATGATGATGATGATGATGATGATGATGATGATGATGACTCGTATTGCGCCATCCGTAACAAAGAAGTACGATGTGCTTGTCCCCGGTGAGACGTCGTAGTAACTGAAATGTCAACCTTAACATTCGGTTACTAACATTTCGTGTTACCGTCCGCAAGGGAAAAAAAAGCAAATGCAAGCCAATGTCATCCAGACAATGCCATCCAGGCAGTGAAATGGTACGACGGAATGAAAACGAGAGCGCGTTGACGTTGGAGCTAACGTCTACGCTCACGTGTAGCACCTGCCACCAGGCGCCGCCTTATTCCAAACATATCCGGTGCTTGTCTCCACTGTGTCCTATACTTGCCAATTGGGAGTCTGAATTATTTATTTCTTTATTTATATAAAATACCCTATAGGCCCAAAGGGCATGGAGCAAGGTGGGCTTAGCTATTACAATGCAAGCACATTCAAACTAGTACGCAACACCGTTACAAAGCAAATTAACATCCTTACGCAACGCAACAAAGTAGAATGAGATATACAAAACAATGTTCCAACTCATTCGATGCGGCGTGTGTGTGTGTGTGTGTGTGTGTGTGTTGGTTTGGCAATACTTTTGCAGGAGAGCTCGACATCAAGGTGTCTATAGTGTCTTTCTAAGGCAAAGACTACAAATAAAGATCGGCCAGCTAAATTAAACAAATGAGTAAAAACAATTCACCGACAATTAGGATACTCCCTAATGAGCAATTTGGGCGGAGCTCTGTACGTATTGTCATTTTGCGATAGGTTCAGGCATCGTACCGTTCACCGCAACAACCGGCAGACCAGCTACGCGTGGCGTAATACATAGGGTGCTCCACGTAACATTAGACAAACTTTAAGAATATGCAAACGTCACGTAACCGGAGCGAACACGGGTAAAGTTGTTCGCCGTCGCTTGAAGTTGCTCAGATTATTCTTTCATTCCACGTAATTAGGTAAATCGTTTTAATAATCCACTTCTGAAATAATATATTTACATGAAAAGTGTCAAGAAGAAATTTGTAGACCGACATGAAAAACTCCCGGTACAGCTTTCTGTTGCTCAATACGTGCTACAAAGGTGGTTTTCCGAGAGTGAAAGAAGCCCGCAAATGCACGCAATATTGTCGCGCGACTGGCTGCTCGAGGCACTTTGCGTCTATTCTGTGCTTTGCGTTTGCTTTAGATTAATCGTTTAACAGTATCCCCGCAGGGGCGTCTGCGTCAGCAGGCGTTTGGTGTGTTGCGACACCACGGACCCGAGCAGACGAGGGTTGGACCCTCCCGCGTGTAGCCGTGCGCGGCTTAGCCGTGTCCGGGGAAAAGGGGATCCTGGGGGTTGAGCCAATGCCGGGTGTTTGGACCTTTACGGCCCCTCGGCGGCGGCAACACACCCCTTTGGCCTCGGCTTCACGTAGACGGCACCCCCGGACTGACCCACCCGGGGGAAATCGGTAGTTGCCTTTTCCTGTCTCTCTCTTCCTCTAATCTTCGTCTTTCTCTCACTTTTTATCTTTCCTGTCTTCTCCTAGCTTCCACTTACTTCCAATTTTTCCAGGCAGCAAGGGTTAACCTTGTGTGAATAGCCAACCTAGGTTATTTCGTATTTGGTTATAGTGGTAACGGACTGCTGGCGTTTGCAGGCCGTGTTTTACGGATCCTGCAGCGTCCCCTTGTAGGACTCCACGGTGGGTGGCTGGCGTTACTGCCGAAATTACAATCTCTTATGGCTTCTTCTTTCCCCCCATTACCCGATCGCTCCCTCAAGAGGGGGCGCACCGATGATGTCTTTGAATTTTTTGCCCGCCAAAAAGAAACTTTTCCTCGTTTCCATGTAGTGCACTCTGAAACACCAGGCAAACCCGTGCGAACAATCTCTCCATTCCTCGTGTCCAAGTCTCTTACCCAAGTTTTTGGTACAGGTTATAAAGCATCCAGGATGGCAAGCGGCGATCTCCTTTTGGAGCTCCGCAACCAGAAACAATATGAAAATCTACCCAATCTAGTTTCATTTGGTGACGCCAAAGTAACAGTAACTCCTCATCGTACCATGAATACCACCCGTGGCGTAGTCTCCGATGATGATTTATTGGAGCTGACTGAGGCTGAGCTCTTGGAGGGCTTCAGCGAACAGAATGTCATAAATGTCAGAAGAATCACGATAAGGCGAGACGGAAAAGAAATTGCGACCAAACACCTAATACTCACCTTCAACTCCAGTGTCCTGCCCCAGTCAATCGAGGCCGGGTACATCAAGCTTCGTATAAGACCGTATGTGCCGAATCCCTTGAGATGTTTCAAATGCCAACGTTTTGGCCACAGCTCGCAGAGCTGCCGAGGCCGCCAAACATGCGCCAAATGCAGTGCCCTTGAACACGCCACTGAAGCATGTAAGAACTCTCTACACTGTGTAAACTGTGACGGGGACCACGCCGCGTACTCGCGGTCGTGCCCCTCCTGGAAGAAGGAAAAAGAAATTGTGACTATAAAAGTAAAAGAGAATATATCGTTCAAAGAGGCACGAAGGCGGGTAGCATACCTGCCAAAGAAAACCTTTGCCGATGTGGCGCGTCAGGGGGCAGCGTCACAACGGCCTCCGGCGGCTGTCCGACCCACAGTCAGTGAGTCGGCAGTCACGCCATCTGCCCCCACGGTGGTTGCAGCTAGAGCTGCTCCGCCAACCGAGCAGACGGAGCCATCGACCCCGAAGGTGGGCGCAGCCGAGGCTGCCCCAACCTGCGAGGCCCCCTCCAGCGCTGGCAACGGCCAGCACAGCCAAATCCCTCAGGGCGCCCCATCGACCTCCGGGCTGGTGGGCGCAGGGGTCTTGCCCTCCAAGGCGGGACTCCCCCTGAAAACCTCTCGCTCGCAAGAGCACGTGTCCGGAGCCTCACAAGAGGCAATGGACACTACACCTGTCCCCAAGGCGCACCAAACGCCTAAGGAGCGTCGAGAATCGCTCGAACGCTTCAGAAAGAACAAAACACCTATTACAGGGCCTCGAAAGGGCTCTATAACCTAAGACATCTTTCCATTTCCGTACACACAGCACTAATTTACATTAAATATGGATACACAAATCATACAATGGAACGTCAGAGGTCTCCTTAGAAACCTTGATGATGTACAAGAACTAATCCACCAACACAATCCAAATGTGCTGTGTTTACAGGAAACACACTTAAAATCCAAACACACAAACTTTCTCCTACAGTACATAACTTTTCGCAAAGATCGCGATGATGCTGTTGCATCATCGGGCGGTGTCGCCATAGTTATCCATAAGAGCATTGCGTGTCAACTTTTACAGCTACAAACGCCTCTCGAAGCAGTGGCGGTTCGAGCTGTTCTCCTAAACAAACTCATCACCATTAGCTCTCTTTACATACCCCCACATTACAAATTAACGAAACAAGAATTTCAATCCTATATAGATCAATTGCCAGAACCTTATGTTGTTCTCGGCGATTTCAATGCGCACAGCTCCCTGTGGGGCGACTCTCGTACAGACGCGCGAGGTCGTCTCGTTGAACAGTTCCTCTTTTCTTCAGGTGCGTGCTTACTGAATAAGAAGGAACCCACGTATTACTCCCTAGCAAGCAGAACCTTTTCTTCAATAGATCTTAGCATAGTTTCCCCGTCCATACTGCCCGAACTCGAATGGGAAGTAACGAACAATCCTTACGGGAGCGACCACTTCCCTATACTGATAGGAACATCTAAAGAAAACGAATATCCTCCGCAAGCTCCTAGGTGGAAGATAGACACAGCCGACTGGGAGAAATTTCGAACTCTCACTAACATCTCATGGGCCGACATGTCTTCTTTAGAAATTGATGCTGCTGTGGAATATCTTACATCATTCATAATACATGCCGCATCAAAATGCATATCGGAAGTGAGCGGTCTGGCATGCAAACGACGTGTGCCGTGGTGGAACAGCGAATGTAGGATCGCCCGTAAGAATCAGAACAAGGCGTGGGGGTTGCTACGCGCTTCTCCCACTGCAGAGAATCTTATGAACTTTAAAAAAATAAAGTCTCAAGGCAGGTGAACCCGCCGACAGGCCAGAAGAGAAAGCTGGCACAAGTTTTTATCAAGTATTAACTCGTTTAGGGATGAGGCCAAAGCCTGGAACAGAGTAAATAGGATTAGAGGGCGGCAAACACATTCACTCCCCCTGGTAAACACGCAGGGAGATACACTGGAAGACCAGGCAGACTCACTTGGGGAGCACTTTGAGAGTGTATCAAGCTCAAATCATTATTCGCAATCCTTCCTGAAATATAAACAAATAGAAGAATGCAAGCCACTCATCAATAAATGCCGACAGAATGAACCGTACAATTGCCCTTTTAGTGCTGCCGAGTTGAAAGCTGCCTTGAGCGCATGCAAGAGTTCCGCACCAGGAACTGATAGAATCATGTATGAAATGCTCAAAAACTTACACAATGACACGCAACTTACACTACTCACACTTTTCAACACCATCTGGGATGCAGGGTACCTTCCAACCGCCTGGAAGGAAGCCATTGTAGTCCCTGTTTTGAAACAAGGCAAAGACCCTTCCTCAGTGGCAAGTTACCGCCCGATAGCCCTCACAAGTTGCATTTGTAAGGTGTTCGAAAAAATGATAAATCGGCGACTCATTCATTTCCTTGAACAGAGCAAAATGCTTGATCCTTATCAGTGCGGCTTCCGAGAAGGGCGCTCCACAACCGATCATCTCGTGCGTGTTGAAGGGAATATCCGGGATGCATTTATACATAAACAGTTCTTCCTATCGATATTTCTCGATATGGAAAAGGCGTATGACACAACGTGGCGTTACGGAATCTTAAGAGACCTGTCAGAAATGGGCATCCACGGTAATATGTTTAATATAATAAAAAGCTATCTGTCAAATCGTACCTTCCGGGTAAAAGTCGGCAATGCACTCTCACGTCCTTTTACGCAAGAAACGGGTGTACCCCAAGGAGGCGTGCTCAGCTGCACGCTATTTATCGTGAAGATGAACACGCTTCGTGCTTCACTACCACCCGCCATCTTTTACTCTGTCTACGTGGACGACATTCAAATAGCTTTCAAATCCTGTAACCTCGCAGTCTGCGAGAGACAGGTACAGCATGGCCTGAACAAAGTGTCAATGTGGGCAGACAAGAATGGGTTTAAGATCAATCCTAACAAAAGCTCTTGCGTTCTTTTTACAAGAAAGAGAGGCCTGGTTCCGGATCCTTCCTTAGAACTGTGTGGACAACAGATACCTGTAAACAAAGAACACAAATTTCTAGGTGTCATACTTGACTACAGACTCACTTTCGTCCCCCACATTAAACATCTTAAAGAAAAATGTCTGAAAACAATGAACATAATGAAACTTCTGTCCCAGACTACGTGGGGTAGTGACAGGAAGTGTTTAATGAATCTATATAAAAGCCTCATTCGATCGCGACTAGACTATGGTGCCGTGATTTATCACTCTGCCGCCCCGAGCGCACTAAAGATGCTAGACCCTGTGCACCATCTAGGAATCCGACTGGCCACTGGCGCTTTCAGAACGAGTCCCATACAAAGTTTATATGTAGAATCAAATGAGTGGTCACTTCATCTGCAGAGAACATACATCAGCCATACATATTTTCTGAAAGTCCACTCAAATCCTCAGCATCCCTGTTTTAATACCATTACTGACATGACATATGCTACACTCTTTCGCAATCGTCCCTCCGGAAGACAGCCTTTCTCGCTGCGTGTGAGGGAGCTTAGTGAAGAAATGCACGTTCCACTCCTCGAGCTTCGCCTAATGCATCCAGCCAAGCTGCTACTTCCTTGGGAGTGGCAGCTCATACAATGTGATATATCTTTCGTGGAAGTCACAAAGCATGCTCCAGAGATTGAAATCCTAATGCATTTCCGGGAACTCCAGCACAAATACTCCTGCACGGAGTTCTACACAGACGCATCAAAGTCACACGACGGGGTGTCCTATGCAGCGGTCGGTCCATCCTTCTCGGAATCCGACGTACTGCATCCGGAAACTAGCATCTTTACGGCTGAGGCCTACGCACTCCAGTCGGCCGTAAAACATATAAATAAATCACAACTCCCGAAATCAGTTATATATACGGACTCCCTCAGTGTTGTGAAGGCCTTGATGTCTTTCCGTAATCACAAAAATCCAGTATTTAATGAACTCTACTCCGCACTGTGCAAATCATATATATCTAACCAACATGTGATCATATGCTGGGTGCCTGGACATAGGGGCATCGAGGGAAACGTTCTAGCCGACCAGATGGCCACATCAATCTCATTGCATGCAGTTAACTCTACTGCTTCGGTCCCTGTCACAGACCTGAAGCCTTTCTTAAGAAGGAAACTACGAAACCACTGGCAACGCATGTGGGACGAAGAAATAAATAATAAACTGCATGTAATAAAGCCACAATTAGGTTTCTGGCCTCCTGTAACAAAATCCCGCCGGACAGATGTCCTATTCTGCCGTCTAAGAATAGGACACACTTTTGGCACACATAACTTTTTACTCACGGGAAACGAGCCTCCAACCTGTGGTAGATGCGGGGAAAGGCTGACCGTCCTCCACGTCCTACTGGAGTGTCGGGAAGCCGAATCCGAAAGAAAAAAACATTTTCTCTTAGCATACCGCCACCACATCCCCCTTCATCCTGTTATGTTACTAGGTCCAGAACCACTCTTTGACACCAGCGCCGTCCTAGGTTTTTCGAAAGATGTTGTGTTGCATGTTATTAGCCCCACACGTTCGTAGCGCTTCCTCTCTCCAGAGGATGCCGCTGCGATAGTTATTTTGAATAGCACATGCCTCTAGGCCCTTGTGGTTCAAGGGCTCGGGTGAGGCAGTAGTGCTGTAACCAATTTAACATCTCGCATATTTTAAACAATGCATCATTCTTTTACGATGGATTTTAATGTTCATAGTCATCGCCATAATTTTATAGAACGTAGATTTTACGCACTTTACAGCGACTATTTTTAGGCCACTTTACAGCCAAGTCACATCTTTCATAATACATCGTTAACGCTACCACTTGTCATGGCGCTCTTTGGCCAAACCTGGCCCTTGCGCCACAAAATAACACACATCATCATCATCATCGTTTAACAGTAAAATACTTCCCTCGCTTCGAAAATACTTACAGAAATCTCCAGTACGACGCCCGCGTAGTGTTTTCGTTGAACGTCGCCAGCCAAACCTATGAGGAGCGCATCGCGTTATCCCTCATAATACGCAGGCAAGTCGCTTCTGATGGTGGCTCCGTGCGTCCTCGCCCCCAATAGCCGTCTGCCCAGCTCAGTTCGTTTCTCTGTGAGTTGGCTAAAGGCTCATAGTAGCATAGTATTTTTGCTGCGCGAAGCACTCATGTGCTGTAAATAAATACAATGTTCTTGCAAAAATAAAAGACATATCAAATCGAGAAAACGTTAAACTTCCTATGCACGACATACGATATGTGTGATGTCATTAGTTAAATGCTCTATAAGTAAATACGATGTGTACAATTCTGTTTTTAATTGATTCCGAAACTACGTGTTGGAATGCAATGCATTGTTTATCTTTAAGCACTATACCTCTTGGAAGGTAAACCGAAATGCTAACTTAGTTACATTTCGACTGGAAACACAGGTGGTAGTTCACATTGGTCATAGACCTTTTCATCGGGCGAGGAGGATAGAGCGCGCAGAGAGCCGTTCCTCCTCTCTGGCTTGGGCGATCCGGCACGGCGCTGCTTGAAAGTACTGCTGCCGTGTGCTGCGGAACGATTTCGAAATGTTTTCAACCGTACTTTGCGAAATTTACGCCATATCCGTTCATATAAGGTCGTCAGGGAAGACTTTCGGTGTATCGGTAACTACAGTAGGCGGAAATGTGTCTTGGGGGCGCAAAAATGTGACGCGCTTTATCAGCCGCGGTGAAAGCACATTATCAGTCGCGGTGCGTGTACGCGTTGTGAACTATTTTGCTTATATCATTTTTAATTCAACAAACCTGTGTTTATGTATTACCAGCATTAGCTAATAAATCTGCTCACTGTCTGATCGCTTGGCATATGGAGTAAAACAAGAATAAGAGCGCATGCTCGTTCACGGCCAACCTAAGGCAAACACGAAACGTCTAAGCGGCAGGCGCTATCGAATATTTGTGATGTACTGGCATCGTTCTCGCGCATTTCAAGTCTAGTAGGCTTGAAATTACTATATGTCTACGCTAGCCTTTCCGCATGAGGCCGATGGCGCTGCTCAACACAGCGATCACTGTGGTTGGTGAACCAGCATGATACATACATAAGCTATGTGCTTTGGCATTGCCTTTTTGCTCTGTAAAACCACACTATCCGAGATGTATCGCATAAAAGGAATGCAATGGCTATTCTTGTGGACCAAATTTTCATAATACATGTGAGTGCGTCGTAGAGAACGGAATTAATGAAAACAACCGAAAAAGGAAATTCGGTTATCATTCAATTTCTCGAAAAAGCAAGTGAAAACGGGCTAACGCCGCAATACGACCTCGCATAGTAACGCCGCACAACGTTTATAGATACATAACCGCTGATGCCGTATGCTTGGACCATGCGCTATATAGAACAAATATATCTGTAACCCAGCACCCACTACTGCTTAGGACGCTCGCGCAGTTCGTCAACGGTCGCTTTGCTGGACAATCTTAATTCAGACTCAAGGTATGCTGCTATTACTAGCCAAAACTATTTTATTCAGGGGCGGAAACCTCATCCATCGAACCAAGCAGTCACACAATGTAACCTGCAGCGAACAGTCCGAACGCTTGTCAAAGTATAACATCACAGCTCCTATCGTAGCAGAAAGGTACCCACTCTGTTATGATCGTCGCGTATGTTTCATGGCTCCTAAACCGCAGCTTAGAAATAAAGGATAATACTGCAATAAAGTGACATTAGTGAATGGAACATTCAGAAATACACAGTTGATCTCCGAGGCTGATTGTAGGCATCAATATGCACGCACATATTGCGCTGCGTGTTCCGTCCACCTCAACGCCCCAGGAGAAACTCCAGCCATGACGCCTTAAACCACTTCAGCACGTCTCACAGAACCGTTTATCACGTAGAAGACGTACGTCATACTAATCAGACCGCACGACTGCGAAAACAAACGCCAGAACCTACCGCCGAGCGCATACCTGCCATACAAAACGCCGCTTTCACCCAAGCCAGTATGGCGCTGTTCATAGGCGGCGCCACTGCGTTCACAATATGGCAGCGCCTACGAAAAAACGGTGTATATTTCTTTATTTTTCAAAGAAAGGCCTTCCTGGCGGACTTAACCCCCCTTATCTATATCAGGTATGTGTGTTTCTATCCTCGTTCGTGGGCCGACCTCCAATATCGGGCAGTTTCAGTTAGACTTGTACGTAGTCAATCACATGAAATCAATTACTTCCAAACAATTAAGTTTTTCGGTAATTTTATAATTTAACAATTATTTTGTTTACTAGGCAACGCTCACGGCAATTCAGTTACATTTATTCAGTCACAATTGACATGTACGAAGTTACACTTTCTGAAACCAAAGTTAAGAACACTTTCCCTGCCGGAAAATGAAGGTAAGCGCAGCTTGTTCCGCGTGAACATAACCCTCGTCACGGTTCAGTCACCCACAGGTAACGGTGCCGGATTGCTTCGGACTCCCGCTCCCTCACTTCATGATCTTCTCGTTGCTGCCGAACTGCCTGCGCTCGGGCGCTGCTAAACGCGCTTTCATAGTCCGGCGCTATGTGCGCGCAGGCGAGCGTCGTCAGACGCCGGGCGCTTCGGAGTGCGTTAGTCACGTCTGGTTACGTCGTCGTTGACAGTGCGTCGAATCAACGGTCGAGCTATAGACGCTGTTCTCGCCCAGCGTGGCCTATCGTGTGCGCGCGTTCACGCTAAGTTGGGCCTTAACGGGTGGACCGGCGCGCCCATGGCGTGCCCTTTCACAGGCGAGCTCTCACCTCTTCTCGTCGAACGCTGCCAGATCCTCGGGAGAACTCACAACGCGTGGCCGTGTCATCTGTTTTCCGAGAATGAACGGATAGAAAACGCAACCGGCGTTGCGCGCGACACCCTTTTCTACCCTTTCCCTCTCTGGCGGAAGCGAAACGAATTTGATTGCACCATCCGGCGCCGGCGCAGCTGTCAACTCATCAAGCCGCCCTTTCCCGCATCTACTCTGCACTGGGAGCGACTGAGTTTTTGTGTGGCCACTTCAACGCCGTTTCTGAGGCAATACAAGCTTCGCTTGAAAAACAAGCTTAACAGCGCACGCAAAATTTGATCGCTTACATTAGGTGGGAATTGGTTCACAAAGAGCTGCAAACACGAGCATAGGTTACACCATTTCCGAAATGAGCATCCTGCAGCTTTCCTTTTGTTTTACCTCTCTCTGCCTGCAGATACGATTCGATCAGAAGAACATGGCAGGGTTGCTGCTTTGCTAACCTATATTGGAAGTCCAATTTCAGCTTTTCGCACACAATAAATATCTCACTGTCTTTCCTACAAACGCTTTCAAGCGGTCTTCACATAAATGGTAAGAGCTGCTACTTCCTAATTAATTACCGCTATGTACATTCAATGGCTACTCTAATCTTGAGAGATGCCTTTGCATTTAGGCGCATATGTTTATATCTATGTTTTGTTTATATCTGGCACATATATGCCTGTTTATGCGATTGCAACATACAGTCGCTAGTTTAGGGTTTATTATTATGCAGTTTCATAATATTCTAGATGACATATTTGGCCACCTTTTCACGTAGCGTGAACCTTTACAGGCATCCGTTACAACTAGAAGTATAAATGGCTTCCGAGTAAACTGCACGGGAAAGAGGTCCATCAGATTTTGGCCAACACATTAAAATGGCGTTTCCACATAGCGATGACCACTTTGAATGTTGATCCCAGTAGCGAATCACGTAAGTGTGATTTTTAGATTTCTCACTCGCGCTATCTGGAGTGCCTTGTCTTAGTCCCACTATCAATGACACACTTCCTTTCATACAGGACCCATATCAGCATGGCGGCATTGGGGTACCGCATTCTTGAAAGCAAGGTGATCGTGCTTTAAAACAAAGCCTCCGCTCCAGCGTGCACTTTGAGCGAGTTTTCATTGTCGCTGCAGACGTCTCCTTCCCCCTCCCAAAAAGAAAGAGGCATAGTTATCGAAGAAAACCCGAAAGAAAATTTTAATTAAGGGGTGCAGATGCCGCACTGGAAAAGCAAGGCCAGCTCACCCCAGATACATTTGTGCAATGGGGGAGGAGAAGAGAGGGTAGAAAGTAATCTTAAGGTAATCGATTTCTTTTTAGCAATTGTTCGGTTCTTTTCGTGGGGCAGGTATCGGCAACAGTAATAAATAATATTTTTTAGAGAAGTCATTGAGATCGCTTGCTTTATTTGAGTAATGAGTAAGTCTGGTGATCGCACACCTGCAAAAACATTGAGCCGGAGACCATAGATACTGCGGCCTATTTATCATTCTTCGTGCGCTTCTAGTACGCACAGCTCACCTGTTCTATAGAATAGAAATAGGTTAGGACTTCAGCCTACTACACGTGTACTTGTTTATATTTCTCGGGTGACCGCTTTTCACCGGCCAACAAACGCTAAACGTATTTCCCTCAGCGCCGGACACGCGTGCATGTATGGGAAGTTTCTCGAATGTTATCGATAGTGGTATATGTTGTCTGCCGTCAGCGAAAATAGTGTTATTGTATACGCGAAGCGAATTGTGCAGAACTTCCTAGAAGATACGGGGTTCCAGTGGTTTCGCTGGAACCCTGTCATGTATAAAAGGCTACGCGCTTGACTCCGAGATCTGATGTTGACGATTGCCGCCTGTATCCTCCACTATCATTGTGCTTGGGTGTGGTTTCACGGGAACAAGTTCGACCAATGAAAATTTGGTTTCTATACACGTATTTATACCGCCATCTTGTTCTTCAACGTCACTACAATGGGACGATATGGCTGCTCATTAAGAAACGTGCGTCGATACCAACACTGAAGCCGTTGGCTGCTGAATCAGGCGGTTGTTACATGTTCCTGTAATAAAGGGGCCACCGCTGGTGGCCAGATTGGGATAAGAGGGAAACAGTGCTTCTCGGTAGTTAAATCACGAGTCAGCTTAACTGTAAGTAGAGCTACACCCATGTACGTAGCAGTATTCAAGAAAGTACCGTGGAGTACGACTGCCAGCCTTCGAGAACGGCAATCTACCGATCCGTACAGTGCGCGGTGTCGCCGCTTCTACGAAAGTGCGCATTCCGAAATAAATAATGGTTTATTTCTGATTCCTGCGGTAAAAACTCAACACTGTAAAAGATAAAAGCAATTATTTTCTTCGTAATGGCTTGTGCTTCAGATCTGGTCCGCCAGTAGCAGGCGCCATAATTCAAGGACTGCGCTAGGCCTAATCTCATCGCATCAGTGCGATCAAAATTGGCTCACACTGTGTTTGCGGCTGGTGAAGACTGAAGCGTGTCCATCCAGCAGTGCATCACCATTTTGCTAGCATCATTCGCCGTTCACAGGGAAGTAACTTCTCGTGACACCGAAATCTAATGCTAGAACCAGCCTCACGATTGCGGACTTCTGGACGCTGTCGCCAGCAAATAATTTCCAGCGTGCCCGGCTTATACTGCTATTTACGTCATAGCACAATTTGGTCAATAGCCGTTGAGAAGGCAAAGTATCTGGTTTCAGGCAATTCATGAAGTTAATTTGTAAAAAAAATCGGGCGTAACTCCCAGCCGTGCAGTTTCGAAGATTTGACTGGCATGCATGTGAAGAAAAACGTCTCCAGCGAATTTCACTGACATCTGTTGCACTCAAAAAAGGTAAACGGTTAAGCACCATAGCATCAAGGAAGTTCAATATTCAGTGGTGGTCGTATCTATAGAACATAGTAACTATTTTATCTTTAAAATGCATATTTCATTTTCTTCAGTAATGCCTTGCATAAACTATTAGATATCGGCTCAATATACAACAGGTACACAATTCGCTTTGTGAAAAGGAAAACAGCCTCAAACGTAGCATATTATTTCTATATCAAATGTACGTAAGCAAATGCTAGCACCTTGGATGGTCAATTATAAATAACGCTGTGGTTTATTGAATTATTTATTGCCTATACATGTCAACTAATCTCGCCGAGCAATTAGGGCTATTCTTCTGACATTAAACTTGAAGCGGTAAGGAGAATTTCTTACGCGGTCTCCCGCACCCAACATTCCTCTAAATTAACCTGAGTTGCACCTAAAAGTGCTCCAAGAAGGCTGCGTCTAGTAATGCAAGACAAAGCCAAGTGGAACACCTTTGTTCTTATTGACAGGCTATGAGGACGAATAGAGCAAAAGTAGTACTAGTCTAACAATTTATACTAAGCGCACCAGTACTGACGATGGCATTGCCAATTTCTGCAACTGAGGGACGAGCCCACGGGCAAATAAATAAGAAGTAATTATTACTCATTTGTAATTTTTCTAGCTAATTACAAACTACTAATTGCACATTTCCGCAAGAGAATATATTATCTGCAAAGCGTTGTCTCAAAAAGAAATATTTCTTTCGGCTTCAAACTTGTGGAATATGGACGAACATAGCTGTAATATTATGCCGCCGAATAACACCAATGTTATATCCGTGCTTTATTCACTTGCAGTAGAAACCGTATATTGAATACTTTGCAGATTTCAGCTACCGTGTTCTTTAGGGAACGTGAAAGAACAGACCTGATTACTTTCTGTTAGGTTATTATTTGCTAAATATTGTTACGTGAACTCAATAATGTATTAGTTTAAATGAGTTTGAGCAAGTTTGCAAACATACATATATCAGCGCAAGCTTTAATTTCTTCCACTAAGAGGCAGAAAAGTTCGCTGTGCATCCTAATGCTCTTTCTTCAGAAAAAACAAACTAAAAAGGAGGCAAGGTTAGGTGTTAAGACACAGCCGTAGCACAGATAGTTGACGTCCTGTTCATTCATGGATAACTTTGAGACACCATCATTTAATTTAAACATTCACTTCAGCAACCAGTGCCAATGAAATGTTATAAGCAGCAGCATCTGACTTCCCGTACTTATAAGTAAATTTGTGTGCATGTTTTCACGTGAAACATGGATGATCTTACTACCAAACCAAACGTAATGAAATGCTATAAGCCGCAGCATCTGACTTCCCGTACTTATAAGTATATTTGTGTACATGTTTTCACGTGAAACATGGGTGCTCATACTACCAAACGTTGCTGGAGCCATCAGCCTAACAAAGACGCCACTCTTGCAATGTAAAAAAAACCCCGTAGAGAGTCTGGGATCTTTCATATCTTTCTCTTAATTTCTGAAAGGTAACTGGGCATATGTAGAAGGCAATCAAACACTGCTCAGAAAAACTATTAGCAACACATGTTCTTATTTTTAGATTTTCTTTTTTGCCGTTGTAGAATGCTAGTATTCTTTTCTTTTTTCTCTGCAATATGCGTTGGCTAATCTAGTATGTAGCTTGATTAAGCACTAAGGCTAGACTCCCTAGCGGTTTTCACTGCTAAACGCGTTATAGGAATAGCTGGACTAAAAAGCCGCAACCGCAAAGGCACCGGTTTGTTTCAACTATTCGATTATGCAAGGCTCCAAATATTCAATGAAATATAAAAACAACATTCATTTACAACAGGTACGTGTAGAGAATGTGTAAAAATCGTCCACTTTTATGAAAGATTGGATGTTCATTTATAGAACTGTCACGTAGTATTCACGATTGATTGATATTTACGATTGGTCGATAATAGAATATTAAAAGGATGGCCTGCCGCCTAAAATGGGGGTAATGGGTCAGGTGAAAGGAGGGATGTGGGCCTCCTCATCGAAGGACATCACAGTGTTAATTCTTCTGGTGGCGCCTTCTTGCGCTGAGACCAAGTCTTCGTACGACTCCACCCTTAGAGGTCGGTTGTGCTTGTCACTGAGGCTGGCTATAGCAGGACAATAACAGATCAGATGTTTCATGTCGATGTTGATTGCAAGGCTTTGGGGCATTTCACTTGTGTTCGTCTTCACTTGCTCAGAAAATCCGGTGCTATGGATCTTTTAGCTCTTGCCTTCAGGAGGAGAACACGGGCTCCTCTGCCAAGGCGAGTGCGAATGGGAGGAATCATGCTAAGAGTGGAGTTCCACACAAGAGCCTTACTATCGTGGTTCAGTTGAGGTCTGGCACAATCACGGATGACGGAAAGCTATAAGCATGCTCCAGCTATGGTGGGCTTACTTCAGTGCTGCTATGGCGGTCCTCTCTAATTTCCTCCGGCCACGGCGGCCGCATATCGATGGGGGCGAAATGCGAAAACACCCGTGTGCTTAGATTTAGGTGCACGTTAAAGAACCCCAGGTGGTCAAAATTTCCGGAGTCCTCCACTACGGGGTGCCTCATAATCAGAAAATGGTTTTGGCACGTAAAACCCCAAATATTATTATCTAATTTCCTCACCTGCAGGATCATGAACCGCCCTGTTCCTCGCTCCCCTCATATTGCTGCCTGGTGTCGAATGTACGAGGAAGTCAAGACGTTAATGTGCCGCTAGTGGCGGTAGGCTTGTTTTATGCGGTGCGCTATGGCACTGGTGAAGGATCAGGTGTTCAGCTGCTTGAGAACCTCCTGACTTTCAGTGTACATGTGAACAGGGGCTTCTGTGTGCCCATCGCAGAGTTTCGTGGCTTGTTCGATGGCTTGTAGCTCAAGTTCGGTGGCCTTCCTGTGAGCATAGTCACTGTGGGTCACAGCGCGTGCTTTCCCGTTTTCTCGGTAGTAAGTGTTCACGGCCTACATTTTTCAGCAACATTCATAGTATTGTAAGGCAGCGTCAGTGTACACTTTTGCTACTTGGTGACTTTCTTGCGCGCCTGAAATGCTCTTTGTTGTCGATGTTCCCTACTGTCGCCTTTGATGTTCGTGATAATGGGTCCCGGTTGCCGTAACCTTTATACCATCCCTGGGTGGAAGCACTTGGTCCAGCTGTGGCAGGTGCAGGTTCGTTCCATGCCATCTAGATAGCTGTGGCGAACCATTGCACGTGTTCATCACTCTCGATCGGTTTACGGCGCTTGAAATAATGCGTTTACGGGCGCTTCAACTACATTGCTATAGCAGAGGGATGTTTAATATCGCGTCGATTGCGCGTCTCGTCTGAATCGCATCTCATCGTCTGCGCCTGCGCTGAGAACAAACATGGCGGCGCCCTTGAAGTTGCCACTTCCAATGCATGGGCGCCATGAGGAGCTTTTCCTCTGGAGTTGATTACACTAACTCTATGGCTAAGCCTTTCCGACTTGCCAGTGTGATAAGCGCCGCAGTAGCTTAGTGGCTCACGCGTTGCACTGTTCAGCTCAAGGCCACCCATTCAGCGGCGGCCACCGGAGCTGAATTTCGAAGGTAGCGAAAGGAAGCAAAATTTTAAAAAGCGCTCGTGCACTCGGTAATTATGCTCAATGTTGTTAATTACCCTAAATAGTTAATGTTACTCCACAATCTACGATTATCGCGTGCCTCACAATCAAATCGCACTTTCGGTACTTAAACCCCAGAGTTCAAATTCTAGCCTGATGCGTATTAACAATCTTCCAAGAGTGTCAGTTCCAGTCATTGCAAAAATTGAGTGAGAATGTGCTCGAACTTTCTATCCGCTGTTTATCAGCCATTATCCCATTATCTTTAAAAGTATCTACGTCCCTTCGAGCTTAGATTACGCGAAAATAGGGCTTTCATTTTTACGGCATGGTGAAAATTTCATGTTTGTTTGTCATCAGATTTGGAAAGAATACTGGGGCCGCGTATTCTCTCTATTTTCTTTTTTATGCACGGATTCTACGAGTTAGCATATTCATTGCAGAATTAAACAAAACACTTTGATTACTTTGCTTGAAAGTAAGGGGCATATGTTGTGGGTAACGCGCCAGCGAAGTGAAAATGTCGCAGTTAACTGAACCCTTTGTAGTAGGTTACGTATATACTTGAGCAGCCATGGGGCGATTTAAACGTGTTTCAGATACAGGGGCTACGGAATTCAGTACTTTCTCTTTGCACAACTACTATAACCACCGAAATTAAGTTTCCTGAAACGAGAGGTAATACATCAAAACTGATGGTAGCGCTAAAAAGGGCGAACACACGGTGAGCAGACGCCACGACGGCGAGGAAACGCGACGAGTAAGCGTTTCCCCCTCGCCATCGTGTCGTCTGTTCACTGTATGTTCGCCTTTTTTATCGCTGCCGTCAGTTTCAAAGAATCCATCATCGACTAGCCCAGCACCAAGTCTTATTAGAGGTAATACTATAGCCTTCCTGCATGCGAATTTCATTGTGCGTGCTTAAATAGCAATTTTTGTGAAAAAAAGTGGTAGTTTCGTAGAGAAGGCGAACTATTTCATTGTCATAAGGAAATATTAAACAATTACACAAATACCGCTGACAGCTTTGTTCGCCGCATAAGTCGTAGTAACTGTTGACTTACTATATTAGGAAGCACAATGTCGTGCCGGCAAACGCAAACGTGAAGAACGCTGGCATGGGTGAGAACTACTACGTGGCAGGGAACGCCTGCCTGAGGGCCGTTTGCACCCATGAAGAAATACTCTTATAACGTCCGCCTACCCCAGCACTTACTCGAAATCCTGGATAACTCTGGGCCATTCCAAGTCCTCCAGAACGTCGTGCTACAAGCATGACGAATGCAGCTGGCGACACTGCCACGGACGCCGAGTGTACTGATATTCCAATACCGCATCTTTTCCTGTGTTTACTAAAGACACTACAACTATAAATATTCCGCTACCTACTTACATAACATCGCATATTCCGCCCATTATGTTTTCGATAGATAGTGTAATGTCAATCATTGAAAAAAAGACCAAAATATGTGCACCTTCTGATGTAGACGTATTTACCTCAAAGACCCTAGTGCATACTAAGCATATATCTGTGGCATGTTTCATTCTGTTATTCTCGCAATCATATTCTGCATGTGCCTTAATGAATGGTTACAAAGTGGGAAAGGTGTTCCCAGTATTGAAAGCAGATAACAAAGTCTCCCCCTTATAGTACCACCCCATTTCATTAAGTAGTGTCCCTTGCACAATCATGGAAAATGTAATATACACGCATATCATCAACTTTTTAGACTCGGTAAACTTCTTTCGAGTTTCTCAACACGGTTTTGGTAAGGGGCTTTCATGTGAAACACAACAAGCTACTGTCCTTGCACGTTTTGATAACGTTTAAACCGATGCCATCTATTTAGACTAATCTAAAGCTTTTGACTCTGGGCCTCAAAACCGCTTACTAATGGAATTACCCAAATTGAATTGAGATCCTGACGTACTAAAATGGATAAAGGAATTCCTTACTAATCGTTCCCCGTTCGTCCTTGTCAGTAGCTTCTACTTCAAATCCCTCGTTATCACTTCAGACGTCCCTAGAGGCTTAGTCTTGGAACCGAATCTTTTCGCAATATATATTTGCGATATTACGCTGCATGATACCTTGTCTTGTGGACATATTCGCCGACGATTCTGTGGTTTATGGTACTGGCACAAACATCCCTGAGCAAGTATCTCTTAAGAATCATTTTGCTAACTTGCAAAACAGGTGCGACCGTTGGCAAATAGCACTGAGCCCTAACAAGCGTAAATTTATTTCAATTTCTCGCCGTCGTAATACTTATTGTTCTACTTACACAATAGCAAGCGTCCCAGTGGAATCAGTTGTATCCTATAGGCGATTAGGCATAACCGTAAAGTCTCATACAATAATTACGGGTAGGAACTCTAGGGTTAGTTTCTTCGTGAGCTGCAATGCGAGCGGCTTACCAGCATGGGAATTATGGGAAGCAGATGGATTTGCCTAAACTTCTTCCTTCTGGCTTCAACCGACTTTGCAGCTTTGGAAACTCGTCATTTTCCAAAGTGTGCTGCATAACAAATACTTAAATATTGTGAAAATTGCCCGACGGCAGGATTCAAACACGGGACTTCTAGCACAGAGGCCTGACATTGAAACCATTAAACTACGGACGCATGCATCGACAAGCGATGTGAAAACCCCTTTCGAATTTATCGCGGACATGCCAATGCCTTGAGGCGCTTGACGCGTTTCGATTTGGCCACTTCGACAAACACAGTCGTTCCTATTAGTCTCCATTGTGCGTGTTCGCAGCGTCTTTTGCACTTCGAAGAGAATAGATTGCTGTGAAATTTGCGACAATGAAGGCATATAAAGCCCTAAATATACAAAGCCACAAGAACATCTGAATCCACAAGCACGAGGACCATACAAATCCATGTACTTCCCATCATTCCCATGGTGGGTAATAACCGCAGCGCTAGAGTTCTCTCTAGTATATGGTGGTAAATTATATGGGCATAACACTGTCCCACGAATTTACCTGGAATGCGCGTCCCACTTATGTACTATTGTCAGCGAACAAGACCCTTGAATTCATGAAACGTCACCTTCGTCATGTTCCACAACACGTGAAACTACTCGCATAAAAATCGTTTGTCGGACCACATCTGCAATATACCGCCACTGTCTGGAACCCTCACCAAACATATACCGTCGATACACTCCAATCAGTTCAGAATCGGGTGACTAGATTCGACCATTGTTCATATTTATATAGCAGCAGAATTTCGCTCTTAAAGGCCGAATATAGATTGACATGGCTTGCTTTTCGTCAACGTAACGGCACGTTTTCTCATCATAACAAATTTCTTGCAGCTCGCTAAGCCACTCACGTTACATCACGCCATCATTTTCATGCATGCCACAGCGCAGCCGCCATCAACTCCAAGTTTCTCGTCCTCAAACACGAAGTGCCACTTTTAAAGCTTCAACATTTCCTCGGGCTGCGAAATACTGCAACGACCTACGCTTCAATGTCACTGCCATCACATGCCACTCTGAATGTCTGGAAACTGTTCTAACTTGTATTTCACCGTAACAGCTGCCTTTTCTTTTGTATACATGTTAACCACACCTTATGTAATACCCTGAATGTGGTTTTTATGATAACGAAATGAAATGATAAGGAACGTCCACATCAGGAGGAAGAGGCTAGGGACTGCATCTCGCTTCAATCCCCTTGCGACAAATGAGATTACGCGATCTCCATGCCTAGGCACGCGAGAAAACGGCGCACATGTACCGAACTGCCATCTTGGCTTGCCTATAATCTACGGCCCCGCCACAAATTACCTCCAAGATACAGCGCGACCAGCGTATGCGCTCAACTGCACGGAGCCGTTTCTGCGTGTACAAAGCCGGGGACTACAACAGTTAGCACAGAATCTTATAAACAAAAGAAATAAAAAGAGCAATTTTTAAACAAAAAGTAGCTGTTTTCTTAAAGCAACAACTTTGGGAACCGTCTATAACTACAGTGTTTGCTTAGGGGAATTGGGCGGGCGTTACATCGCCGCTGTGGGAATTGCTAAGCAAACTCGCAACTCATTTACATTGTGAGCCAAAAGTAACCACAGCGCCAACTTCTACCACTGGAAGGTCACAAAATAAACATAGCACCACGAAAGAGACAAAAAATGTACCTTTGACACTTTGGGCAAGAATGTGGAGAGCTATCGGGAAAACCTCAGAAAGAATGGCGGGAAAGCCACTAACAGTGATGCGTACAGCGATGCCACAGGGATCCAATGCGAATCTTCGTTTTCGGTCGTATATGTTGTGCTGTTTACCTTAAGATGAAGAAAAACGTGCTCCCGTGTAAGGAACTTTTCTTATGAGTTCCCGAAGTCAACATCAACCAACTATAAGCTCGTATTAGTCTTCAACGGCTATAGTTGTTTAAAAGATTTCCATTTACCGACATTCTATTGTATCTGTTGAAAATTGAGGACAATGTACGTATAATGTGTACGAGAATTTTAACGCTTCTGACACAAGTCTGCGCTTTTCAAATGTTTACCAAACTTTTGCTTTCTACCTATTTTTAAGCAATAAACGAGGCGCTCGTGTTTAGTATGTGAAGTCAGGTTGAGTCTATTTCGTAGAAGTCAGAGCAATCTTGTCGGTAATGTGGGTGGGAAATTTCAAAGTGTTTGAGGTAATTACAGCGTTTCCAGTGTATTACCGCTGCAAGCTGTCTGCATTATTATAGATGCCTTCTACGAACAATGCCCAATTCAGCCCCTCTATCCTGAGAAAACTACGAAAGTCATCGAGATCCAATAAATCAAAATTATGTGCATCACATTGGCTATTGTGAAGAAGAAGTTTACTACGTTCGCAGAAAGTGCAGCCATTAAGGTGATTAGCAAGTGTTTTAAAACGTTTTACTTCCATTACCTTCATTCTTTCCCAGCATCACTAAAAGAACAAGTATATGTGACACTATGTTCCGATTATGTAGAAATAGGAGCATCGTTATGAGCAAGGTTTGGGGATAGATTATGGTTCGCCGCTTAATATTATGGTTGCAAGTAATTACGGAACCCTCGAATCTTTCGTACATTTATGGTTTATACAGGGCGACCACGTGATGTCGTCCTTGAATGCATCCCCGTGTTTATATTTTGGCGATAGAGCTGATAGTAAGGGTGTGGTCTTGTGCCAAATAAGTTAAAAGTGTGCGCGGTAGCAGGGAAACTTGGGCAAGTTGGAGCACGTTTACACATGACAAAACGAAAAGGAGATTGATTTCATGATTGCTGCAGCTCTCAACTCATTTTTTGCGACGGCACGATTCTCCCAACGCCATTTCATTTTTCTTTGCTATTTCCTGGCACAGTAATGTCACCCACTATGAGGAACTTAACAAGGAGTCAGCGGGTATTTAATGGTTGATTGTCGGAGGGCGTATGATCGTAGAGTAGTGTGATAACATAAAGTAATAATTCGCAGAACAGAGGCGATTCTTCTTCGCCGAGCACAGACCGGCCAGCTTCTGTCACCAGCAAGGCTACACATCATCAACCCGCACACATACCCGAGCCTTAAGTGCCCGGCAAGCCCGGCCAGAGGTACGGCCGAACATCTTCTGTGGAGCTGCTCTGCCTTTGACACGGTCCGAGAAAAGATACCACACTCCCTGGGTGGGAACCGACCTGGCACCCTGCAGGAGTGGCTCGACCCGCCATCACACATCGGGCTCAAGGACTGAGTCCAACTTTGGAGTGCTTTTTTGGACTTTTTTCAGCGACAAGGAAGGGCCTGGCTGCCTCTTTGCAGAGCCGACCTCGGGAGCACTGCACATCGAGGAAGAAGAGGGCACCGGTCTCCCTCCCCCTCCCCCATAGAGCACCCCTTTTCTGCCGCAAAGCTTCGCCTATTAAACGCAGAAATAAAGACGTATTAAAAAAAGTAATTAAGAATTTAAAAAAGTTATTCAATGATGCTAAGTATATAAACGACAACTATGAATCAGAGTGCGGAATGAACAAACGAGATGGGACTATCATTTATGACATAGCCAACTTTCTCCACATGACATATTAGATCATGTGAGGTTCGGAATACTAGCATGAACAGACTGGCGCTCTCGCACTCACCAGGTCCAACTTACCCGCCATTGATTTACTTGGAATTTAAAGCATTTTGGAACACTTTATCCGCAATTGTCTGGCCCAAGCGTAATTGTACGTTTTATTTTGTTCGAGTGGGTTGAACAGTTCAGAATTAGAATGTACTCTTCTCAGAAATTTTAGTGCACCTTGTCTTTTCTTCTTTGGTTTTTTTTACATGAATAAGTTGCTCTATGGAAACGGTTAAAAAATTGGAGAACTTGTGTAAGGCTGCCGTATTTTCCATATATATATACATATATGACAACCTCGAACTAACGTGTAGATCACCGTGTTGGCCGCATGGCATTTGTGACTACCTTCGAGCATAAAGTTTCATTACGCAATCTTTCATATTCATTCGTATTCTGAATCAATGTTTACGCCACACTTGATCAGGCAGTTGTAATAGAAATTGCTTGCTTTTCAGGATTGATGAGTGGCATTGAAGGCTGCGGTTCGCGATTGATAAATTCTGAGGGCAGAACTTCTGCTAGAAACGACCTCGTAAACTAGAGTACGCAGTTACACATAGAGATTTCAGCAAATGTATTTTGCCCGCGTAAATTTGCAGTATCGCTAAACCGGACCCCTGATATTTGCGAATGCGGTACAGCGAAAATTGTCTAAACAGTTGCGCTGCCTAGGTCGTAAACAACGTGTATATCCGTGCGTTCTGTAGGGTAACATGGGCGTCTGTAAATGTAAAATTTAAACGATACCGTGTTTTTAATGCGCCTTCAATATAGGCGCAAAGTATTCTTGGGTTTATATCAGGCGTTTCGTGGTAGGTAAGCCTCGCGTATGTCTTGAAATGAAAAATCTGTACGTAAAATGTGCATCAGAACTGATAGTTGGGCGAGTTGGTATGAATCCATGGTAAAATATTTAGCGCGCACAATTGTCAAGGACACAATAAAGGGGGACACATGAGCGCTTACTCACAACTATTTTATTTTCGGAAAGATACAGAACATATATATCCCAACTATCAGCGCTGAGCATGCGCAACAAGAGTGGTCAGTAAAACAGAAACACATTAAAAACAGATTAAGGAGGTTCATCCAGTATTTAAAAAAGCAAATTCATTTTCAGTGATTACGACCGATGGTTGGCATAGGAATTTTTCAGCGTACTTCTTGATATGAAATGCTTCTGTGATTTCCCGTGTTAGTTTGTTATTATCTGAAAACAAAATGTCGCTGTTGACAAAAATTTTTCGATTTGTTGATGATTTTTTGGTTACTTTTGATGGGAATCAACATGGCTGTAATGTGGTTAATGTACTGAAAGTGTTCCATAAATGCGGCCTAGGCCTTAAGTTTACCCATGAGATTGCTAAAGAAAACGAACCACAGTTTCTAGATCTTTCTCTGCGATTGCTACCTGATCACACGTGCTTGATGTGCAGCCCTAGATCAAAGAAGCCCATATTACAGTACAAATCAGGACATTCGAAGATTGTAAAAGGCGAAATTGCGGTGTCTTGCCTTCGGGCTGCTTTAGTAAAATCGTGTTGCCACCGAATAAAAGAAAGCTTTGCCAATCAGGTAACAAGACTAGCTTCGGTGGGATTCCCGGAACACATTGTAGTCAGAGCGGCCGTAAAGGTAATTAAAATAATAAAGGGCGTACAGCCCACAGATTTAAGGAACAGGCTTATCACGAACAAAAAGCTACTTGCCGTTGTACTTTACGTCCATTATTTTTCACATGGCCTAAAGAATGTTGCCTGGTGGTATGGGATTGAAGTGGTCTTCAGCGCTCCTAACAAGGTGCAAAAACTGTGCCAAGCTATTTCCAAGAATTTAGACAATAGGGTAAAAAAAATGCAGCTGCGGCCTAAAAGACGATCAAAAATTCACCAAATGCGGAATAGGTGTTGTGTACTGGCTTCCGTTGACCTGTGGCAACATGTACATAGGACAAACCGGTCGGTGCGTAAACACCCGTCTAAAAGAACATGAACGTTCTCTCGGTAAGGAAAACCATTCGCACTTGTCAAGTCACTGTAATATATGTCATTGTGATCCGGTATTTTTTAACACTGACATTTTGTTTTCAGATAAAAAGAAACTAACACGGGAAATCGCAGAAGCATTTCATATCGAAAAGTGCGGTGAAAAATGCATAAGCCAACCATCGGTCGCAATGACTGAAAATGAATTTGCTTCTTTAAATACTTGATGAACCTTCTTAATCTGTTTTAAATCTGTTTCTGTTTTACTGATCACTCTTATTGCGCATGCTCAGCGCTGATAGCTGGGGTGTGTATATGTTCTGTATCTTTCCGAAAATAAAATAGTTGTGAGTAAGCGCTCGTCTGTCCCCCTTCACTGTGTCCTTGACAATTGTGCGCGCTGAATATTTTACTATGAATGAGTACAATGTGCATGTTGGATCAACGGGACGTTTTGGTTGCACGGTTAGATAAATGTTATGAAATTAAACTCAGTGATTACATTCATTTACTTTCATCCTAAGGAATGTGCCATTTCATGATATATTTAAAATTATGCTCCGCACAGTTCGCAACTTTGATGTCCTGTGCTGGTTATGCTTATGAACGACACCGTTCACAGGGTACGACGAAATTAAATCAGCAGTTCATGAGAAAGTCCACTGTTGAAGCAAGAATGGTTTGGAGAGTTGCATTCAGACAGACGTATGACAGTAATGGCATAATTAGAAGGAAGCAATAGCTTGCGACTCACTAGATAAATACTTGTGGATAGAAAAATTGGAGGACACTTAAGCTTCGCCTTCAAGAGTGGAACGCGACAGCGTTCCCGTCGACCCGCCAAGGGGTGTAAGACAATGGGCTACCGCGCAGCGACTACGCGCCCCGCATCGGACGCGGTGAGCGTCGAGCAACGCAGCGTTCGGCGCGACAACGAAATGTGCGCCTGAGCCAGCGACGCACGCCTGAGCCTTAGAAACAGCTCGTTTCTAAGGCAACACCGCGTTCACTAGAGGCGCTTTTGTACCGCTTTGAAGCATCGAACTCGTGGCTCAGTATAATAAAGAAAAAAAAAAACTCGTGGCTCAGTGGTAACGTCTCCGTCTCACACTCCGGAGACCCTGGTTCGATTCCCACCCAGCCCATCTATGTGCAAGTTGTTTTTTATTCATGAAGTGCCTGCTGGGATTTATCGCTCACGGCCAACGCCGCCGACATCGACGCCGACGACACCGGCTTTTCTGCGACACGAGCTCCTTAACGCTGTCGCGTTAAAAGTCGTTTTCTGGGCAACCCCTCCGGCTATTCGAATGAAGCTTCTTGCCTTAGAAAATGTTAAAATGTAGTAGCCGACGTTTTGTTTATCTGGTGAAGTGTTTTCACAAATATCATTGAAAACCGCTAAAAGTGAAAAAAAAACTCAGACCTGATTGATTTCCCTGTAACACAGATATAAAACGACAGGGTATTTCGGTAAATTGCAAAATGATAAGTCTAATTTCGACAAAATTGATGCAGTGCATACGGAATTGGAATATTATACTAATTTGCAAATTTGCGGTATTTTTTACCGCTCGGCAGCACAGCACTGCTAAAGGCATACCCTGAAAATTACGTAGGTAGCATTCAAAATTTTTTTTATTTCTCTCTCTCTCTCTCTCTCTCAGATGTTTCAGTAAAATATGCGTCCACACTTTCTGGAAATAGGCATTTATTTAAGCATGATGTGTGTGGTGTTTCAGTGCATCATGTTGGTATTGTTAACCTTTGGTCTTTATATATGAGAATGCCGTGTCAGTGGATGTCACGGTATTTCTTCTCGCAAGGTTTCCCTAAACTGCGACATAAAAGTCCCAGAACTTCTAAACTGTTGTCTCTATAGCTCCTGAGAGAAATTCCATAAGCTAATATTGTGCAAGTTAGCTGCAGAAGCGATTTGTATTTGTGTGGGGCATGGGCAGCTGAGGGATGAATGGTATACTAACTTGCAATGTGTATAGGGGTTTTCGTCTACTTTTATATCTAGCTATAGATGAATGAGGCAAGCTGGAATCTGGAGTTTACTTTCAGATTTTAAGTTCATAAATTTAGAACGATTGAATAAAACGTGGATGGTGTGATTTCGTTACCCCAAGAAATTAGCAGCTCGACCGGATTATCCCTTAAAGTTCACTTTTTCCAAACGCTTTTGAAAGAAGAAAGAAGTCTTGGACGTGTGGTTGCTCGTTTAAATCTGATACGGCGGTGACGATTCCGTCATCTTTATATAGGCTAAATACTAGGTGTTGGCGCCTTGATTTATGTGGGAACCTCGACGTGTAACGGTTTGTCCGAAAACTGGGAGAACCTTTAGCAGTGCGCTGATATTCGCATGAACGTGCTTTGGCTCTCCGTATGTACATGTTTCTACATTGATTTGGCTTATGATAAAGCTGTTGCGTTCAAATTCTCACCATACGTATTGTACCAAGTTGTATTGCAATGTCTTGCCTCTTTTGTGTTGCCTGCCCAGACCACGCTATGATTCTGAGGGACGCCATAGTGGAGGGCTCCCAATAAACTTCGACCACCTGGAGCTCTTTATCTTTGACTCAATGTATTGTACACGACAGCTTCTGAATTTCATCCCTATCGAAATGCTGCCGCCGTGGCCGGGTTTGTTCCCGCGCCCTCGGCTTTACCAGCGCAAAGCCATAGCCACTGCGCCACTATGGTGGGTGGCTGTTAACGCCACCAAGCGAAGTGCATTCACCATCAAACCTGTGGTCACGGCTCGGATGTGACCACAAGCACCATGATTTTAGATGCTGGTGTGACCATTGCGTATAAGCCTACGCCCCGTGTCCTGTTCTTCGGCTTTACCCATTGCAACCCTGGGTTGGCTAAAACCCGACAGCCCCACCAACGTGTCGACCCATTCTGCAGAACTATTTTCCAACGCATGGGAGGTTCTTCGTCACCTCTGAACGCACTACTTTGTCACCAGCCTAGTCAATTCAATCTGTACAATGGGGATTTACATCGCTACATTTACGCCGTTGATGGCAACAAATGGGTCCCGGTCATACCAGGTTCTCTGCAACTGAGGTGCTCGAAGGCTTTCACGATCATCCGATGGCAAGTCTTACGATAGAATGCGAAGTCGTTGTTCCTGGTCTGGCCTGTCTACAGCCATTGTGAAGAGTGTTGCATCCTGCATTCATTGTCAAAGCCACGTACTAGCGACAACGCTTCGTTCTGGCTGTTTACAACCTCTCCTATGTGTCGCTTCGCCTTTAGAAGTAGTTAGAAGAGACTTGTACGGACCTCTTCCAACAATGTCACATGGCAATCGTTGGATTGTGACGGCTGTAGACCATCTAACACGCCACAAGGAGACAGCCTCTCTTCCATCAGGGACTGCTGCGGAAGTCGCCAGTTTCTTCGTACGCAACGTTTTCTGACGCAACGGCGCTCCGCGCGTTCTCCTCAGCGACCACGGCAAAGTCTTCGTCTCTTCCGTCCTAACCGAAGTTCTGCGCCCCTCAAAAAGAATTCACAAGACGACTTCCAGTTACAATACGCAGACAGAGCGTTTTTGTCGTACCCTCTCCGGCATGATTGCGATGTACATCCGCCTCGACCACAAGAACTGCGATGCAATCCTATCGTTCGTGACATTCGCCTAACACCCATACGCAATGCACCACTGACTTTCCACCTTTTTTCTCGTCTATGGCCGCTCACCAAGTTTCGTTCTTGACACAGCGTTCCTTTCGACTCCTGTACTCCCAGGAGCTCCTTTATCGGAACAGTTTCAGTCTGGTGTCGCGGACTGCCGTCACCTCGCCCACTTTAACACCGGCGTCTCCCAGGGCGCTCGAAAGTCTCGTTGCGACTCGAGTCACCACGCTGTGACATTTTTTCCTCGCGACGAAGTTCTTTGCATTCCTGTGAGCGTTCCCGGGTTATGCGATAAATTTCTTACGTGTTTTATTGCACCTTAAGCGGTCATATTGTAGACATCACCGGTCAGTTACCGCGTCTCGCCCCTTAGAACGCCGTCCGTTCACCGATGCCGTGGAACAGAGATAACGCATGTCTCTAGTTTAAAGCCATGTACCCGACGCATTTCATAATATTGCCGCGCGGCGAGGCGGCCGCTTCCACAGCGAGAGGGAATTAGTGCGAGCGCAAGAGATGCCTAACTTTCAACTTCATCATCTCTGTATATTATGAGGGATCGTATCCCGGACACGGCGCCCGTATTTCGATGGGGGCGAAATGACAAAGCACCCGTGTACTTAGATTTAGGTGTACGTTAAAAAACCCCAGGTGGTCGAAATTTCCGGAGTCCTTCACTACGGCGTGCCTCATAATCAGAAAGTGGTGTTGGCACGTAAACCCCATAATTTAAATTTGTATATATGATCCCCAGCTGCACAGCTTGACCCTCGTGGTAGCAGCACGAGCTCTGCTCCAAACAGAGTGGTTCCTTACAATATATCGCTTTCCGAATAATGGGATTGAGAAAAGCAGGCGACACACTGACTTTTCTTTCTCCTTCCTGATGAGTGTTCCGCAACCTTGGTCGTGCTGGGCCGCGGCAACCTAAGACGGGGGACACAACAGCGGCGGGCATTCAGCCATTCGGGCTGAATGCACGCCGTGGCGCTAACGAATTTTGCGACGACGACCGGCGGTGCCGGAACTCTCTTCGTTTATTTTTCGTTTTATTTTGTGTTTTGAGAAGCGGGAGACGACAAGGAATGTAACCCGCAGGTTCAGGGCACTTCCTTTGGCTCAGTGGCTGTCCACCTGCGCCATTTATCTTTTCAAGTTGTGCCAGAACTTGCGTACCTGCTGCTTGGCGCTCGGGCGGACTCCGTTTTTACATTTCAACTCTCCTTCGGTCAGCTTATTTTCATTGTTTTTAGAGCGCAGCTCTTTGGCGTCCGTTCCTGGGTTTCGCGTCGTCGTCGTCGTCGGCGTCGTCGTCGGCCTCGTAACCAGCTCCGCCCCCCTTTCATCCCCCCAGCGCTAGCAGCGACCGACTGATACCGCTGGATGCCGCTGACGCCGCTAGAGAGTCAAGATAACGTGACTGCATAGAACACCGTCGCCGCCATGCAGAAAGAGTATCAGTCAAAGACATCAGTCAGTCGCTGCTATCTCTTCCCTCCTCCCTTTATCGTGTTGTCCGCTTGCTGCGCGCGCTTCTGCCCCCATCGTTTGCCGCTGGGTGTACACGCCGCCCCCCTCCGCTTCCGCTTACTGCTGGTTGCTCTCGACGGCGGCAATGAGCCTCCGCTTCGGCGGCGCGAACGGCAGGGTCTTCTCGGCGGCGGCGCTTAGCCTCTGCTTCCCCCACGGCTGTGACAACCTCGCGAGGCACTTGTATAGATCTCGTCTTTGAGAATCAAGCATTGGTGTACCAAGTCGAACATATATCAGTCTATTTCTCCGACCACAAAGCTTCCTTCATGACTGTCAAGAACTGTTAGTGGAGTCTTTGTTAAAGGAATACGTGTGAAAAATAAAAAAAAAATTCTGTGATAGCGCATACATGTGTTGCTCGATTTCTTTGCCTCAATCTATCCAAAAGGTGAAACAGCTTATTTGCTGCGCTCAAATTTCGCATTAGGAAGTAACGTAATCGTCGGTACTTTTTTTTTCTTCTCCCTTAGAGACACTGCATCAGTACGCTTGTTTTCTAGCATGTTGCAGTGTCTCGTCACGAGGTGTATCAGAATTGACAGCTCCTCCGCGGTAAAGTTGATTATTATTTTCGGAAACGTGACAGTCAAGCGAAGTGGGTGGAGCCCTGAGCTGTTGAACAATAGCCAAAGTTTAATGGCCAAAAGGCGTCGAATCAGAAATAACTACGTTTCTTTTGTTCGGTCCAATCATGCATGATCAGTGTGTACACATCATTTGAGATGGGGAGCTATCGCGGTTTTCGTGACGTCACGTGATAGACAGGCGAAGTGGGGGTGGTTCAAAAAGCTTTTCACCAATAGCGGAGGGCTGATTGCAGGATTGGAATAGAAAAGTTTCGAATAGCTTTATGTTATAATACCCCTGGTTAAGCTTTGGTTTCACTTGGTCAACCTTTCGTTTAGCTGCAGTTATACTTCGTCATTCAATCATTGTTAAGCCAGGTATGACGGCTGTGCCTAGGTCGGTGGCTAGATATGACTGTGATTACGCTTGGGTAGACACGCATCGTTCGACAGTGCGATGGTTATTGTGCCCCATAAAAAGCCTAGTGCTAGACAAGCAAAGAGACGCCGCAAACATGCGCAGCGTCTAAGCACAAGCGGACAGGACAACGCGGTTGCTACATTGATCATGACGGTGCGAGGCCTGTTGCATTCCCGACCCTACTTCAGTTAAGCAGCTCGCCGCGCGGTATCCCGTGTTCCCACATAGGGTCATCCTGATTGGCAATATGTTCAACATCAGTAGCTGCAAAACAACATACTATTGCCACGTATAAAACATGCATTCAGGCCATGCCATTACTAGATAATTTTTCAAGTACAGCCCGTCAAATTGAGTATTTGCGCAGAGTGCGAAGAATAAGATCACGTTATGCTCAAATTCCGAGAAACTTTCCACTCTTTTTCCCATTACATAACTTGATCGTGAAATCTGTCCTGAACACCATCAATATCATGCAGCGCAGGCTGGTGCCCAAGCGTGACCACCTCTTGCCATTATAATTATCTACCAGTATATTACCAGATGCTTGCAGGCTGAGGAGCAGCAACTCGCATCCTTTGGAGTCTTTACGGTGCATTTTCAGAAAGTTGGTAGCTGAAAAACAATCGCTTCGCTCTGAGTGATATGCAAATCTGGTTTGCATCGGCACCGCCATAAAGGCACCTCACATAACAGATGATACGTAACGTTCTTCAGATTTAGGAATTCTACTGATTAGTTAACATGACGAACACGCTGGCTGTGACGAATCCAGAATATAATTCGTGTATCTTGAGTAATCAAGTTATCACAAAAACAAAGCATTTTGTACAAAATCCGTCATTTATTGAAGCTATAGGCAGAGTACAACCGAGAAAACATGTAGTTCACGTTTCAAGACAAAACGCTTATTATTTAGCGCTGCCTTCAAAGGTCGCCATTGGTTGCATGGATGACGACAGCGTAGCAACAACTGCCGTGGCCGTGCTGGTAGCGACGTTATGTCGCGCACGTTCACTGTCAAAAGTGTTGTCAATTCATATTGACATATGCGACGACACGGTGCCGACTCACTGCAGCTCTTCCGTGAGCCCCGAATCGGCTGCTTTGCCGCCCCTTTGAAAAGCGTATAGGTCAATTAAATGCAGATTGGATTATAACGCCGCTGAAAGTGTAACACAATCTTTCAAGAAAGAGTTCAGAGCCTCTCATGTAGTTTTATCTTATTGAACTACTATCGACGCAAATGCTTGTCCTAGCGCTTTTTTCTACCTGACGCTGTGTTTCCCACGTACGGCTGTTTCATTAAATATATTTCTCGAATAATGACCTGAATAATGATACCTCTCCTCCACCCCATTTGTCATCCTTGCTTGTTCATCGTACGGAAGTTTCGGTATACCTGACTGCAATGGGTACGCATACTTGGAAAAAACAAGCGAAGAACCGCGTTCCAATTTCCTCCATCACCATCACTGATCACCACATGTTCAAGTCAGCTTTCTGTGAAAATGTGCTTCCTCATTCGCCCTCTCATTTATTACTGCCACTCCTCTCTGCAATGCCTGTATGGCCCCGAGAGTAAGTGAAATGAAATGAAAATATATAGCTTCCAGTATAAAAAGTATGAGAAAAGCAGGCGACACTCTGACTTTTCTTTCTCCTTCCCGATAAGTCTCCGGCAGCCTTGGTCGTGCTGAGTCGAGACAACAGTGCCATCATTCCCGCGAGGCCGTGCCAGCCAGAGACGGGCGATACCGCAAACACGTTGGAACGCTCGGTGCGTTGGTTTTGCGAGCCATTTGGGCTCAATGCAAGCGGCACTCACAGATTATGCGACCATGCCCGGCGGTGCCTTTCCTCTCTAACTTTTTTTTTTTTGAGAAGCGAGAGATGTGAACGATTACAACTCAGTGGTTCAGATCAGCTACAATGTGTCCATGGCTCTCCCCACTACTCTTTTTATGTTGTGCGAAGACTTTCGTAGCTGCTGCCCTATTGAAAATCCCAGCATTGCCCATCATGAATTTTATGCTGGGCATGATGTAAAATGTGCTGGGCATGATGGAAAACTTGGTGGTGATGGTGGAATTCATCGTGGGTATAATGGGTGGATGGTGGGTACAGTGGTAGATGGTGGGATGTATTGGTGGGATACATACTGGGTGACTTGTCTCAATGGTGGGCGGGCTGGGTGAATGGTGGGTGTAGTGGGTGGATGGTGGCATGACTACTGGGTGACCTGTGTAAATGGTGGGTGAATGCTGGGCGTGCTGGGAGGATGGTGGGTACATACTGGGTGAACTGTGGGAATGGTGGGTGAATGATGGATGTGCTGGGTGAATACTGCATGTACGTACTGGGTCAAATGTAAATGGTGGGTAAATGGTGTGCATGCTGGGTGAATGGTGGGTGTACTCGGTGGTTCGTGAAACACATAGTGAAGAAAAATTTTGCTTTATAGTGCGATTTCTACAGCTTGATTGCTATGATATTTCAACCCCACTAGAGGCATTTTACTGTCAAGCAGGAACAGGACACTTATTGAAGAAGGCAAAGAAGACAAAATCAGTCACAATGTGACGTCATGTCCCACTTTAAAAACACAACCTGATCAATATTTAATTTAAAATTGAGAGACCTCTTTAAGGAAAATGTAAATTTCTTAGTACAAAAAAAGAAAAGTATAAAAAAATATTTTCTCAACCGGGATTCGAACTTGGGACCTAAGGATCACGAGCCTAGCATCTTACCACTGCACCACGGTGCTGTTATCTCTCAGCGTACATTTTGGCTGTGTCAACAGTAAAAACCACTATCTCCGTTGCTGTTTGCATGCTCTTAGCTGCTGCTCTCTTGTCTGCTTGCATTTCTCTTCCTTCTCGCTTAGGGACACCGCATCGATACGCTTGTTTTCTAGCACGTTGATATGACTCGTCATGAAGTGAATGGGAATTCACCACTGTTCCTCGGTAAAGTTGATTATTGTTTCCTGAAACATACCCATAACAAATGTTCGAATAAGTAAGCGAATGGTTGAGTGAGTGAAAACATTAGTGTAAATGTCCGGCGATTTGGGCGGCGTGGGGCCATAACCCGAGAACTTGGTCTCGTGCGGAATCCTCGGCGTGCCGGACGGCCCACAGTTGATCAGCCAGGTCGTGGCTTTGCAGGGCCGCCTCCCAAAGCGCGCCTCGGTTCGAGATTGCCATGTCTACACCGTTCGTCGGGGACTCCTGCTGCTCGCTATACCGGTGCATGCGCACAGCATGGGCTGCAGCGTAGCTCTGGCTCCGCACGCTTTGCAATCGTCGAACGAATAAGTGTCGGGGTAGCAGATGTGAAGGGTCGCCGGGTTCGTATATGTCAGTGTCTGCAATTGCCTCCAGGCAACCACCTGTTTCCTGTTTAGTTAGGCGTGTGGTGGTGGGTATTTACATCTGATCAATCTGTAGTGTTGCGTGATGTCTCTGAAAGTGGTCATGCGATCCCCCTCGAACAGTTCAATAAATAAATAAACAAATAAATAAATAAATAAATAAATAGGCGCAATATTTGCCACATGCAACATTACAATATGTAAAATTCCATGAATCACGCAACAGAAAAATCAAACAAACCACGTCGCATCAGCAAAAAACGAAAACGAAAAAAAAAAGAAACCCGGCGACACATGTTGCCAGATGAAAGATGCACGACAGCTACAACTCGCAATTTTTACACTGCATTTCTTACGACGTTTAAGAATTAAATGCACATTCGTTTTTATATGTTTATTGTTTGAGCAACAAAATGTGATTATTATTTTTTTATAAATGAGCGATTTAAGGCTATGAAAAGTTTCTGGCCTCGCTCCTACGCTCTTTTTGTATCATGATAATGCCGCCTTCAAGTAAGGGTGTCTTTTCATTCAAAAAAGTACGTTTCTGTATCATGCCTTGCCTTTTTCTCAACCTTATACTTTCCTTACCGTTATAAAAGGGCGCCGTTCAGCTTTAAGATAAGGTCCGTTTGTCAATACGGGCATAAGTAAACTTTAGCTTCTGCACAAACATACATGTGCTTCCGCAAACTGTCCTTTCACACACTAAGTGTCGGAAAACCTACTGTACTGTGGGCCCTAACGGTTTTCCGTTATACCAAACAAGCAAGAATTAAGCCCGGGAAAGGGGCTAGGAGACAACCAAAGCATAGATAGTTGACGCCTTTTACATTTTCAGCACCCACCCGTAATGGAATGCTTTGCTTTTTGTAAGCAGTGCACTGTTACGTAAATTTATGTACATGTTTTCACGTGAAAGAAAGAGGTTATCTACCCCGGATCACACGGTGTTACTGCGAATGGAGCCGAAGTAATAATGAAAAGTGCACTCTTGCTACGCCAAAAGACCTCCGAAGGTACGCTGGCATGCTTACGTAAATTTTTCTTTATTTTTAAAAGGCTACTGTGAGTATTCTAACGTAGATCAAAAGAACAGGTGCAAAATATCCGCGACTCATTTCTTTTTTCCGAAATGTTATTTTTTGCCAACCAATCAAAAAGAGCCGCTGTGGTTCACGGCGTGTGCTTGCCTGTTTTCTGTGCAATAACCGGTAGCTGCATACATTTTACGGGAAACTGCATCGTATTGTAAGGCAGCGTCAGTGTACAGTTTCTTTTATTGTAGATTTCCTCGCCTCTATAATGCTTTCTGTCCTCTGTATAAACTGCCTTCGCCTTTGGTGTTCGTGGCGATTGGTCTCGGTTCCGTAGCCCTTTTTACGTGTGAGGGCCGAAAGAGGTTGTTCAGCTCTGGCAGATGCAGGTTCGTGTTATGCAATCTAGATAACAGTCGCTGCCCGTTCCACGTACTCTTCAGCCCCGATTCCTTAACGATGCGTCGTCATACGTTTACAGACGCCTGTACAATTTGGTGCCGCCGTACTGAGGGAGGCTCGGCATCTCCTCTGAATCACATCTCATCGGCTGCGTGAGTGCGCCTTTGCAGAGTAGCAACATGGCGGCGCCCTTGCAATTGTCGGAATCAAAGCATGGGCGCCATGAGGAACTTTTCATGTGGTGTTGATTATACTAACTCTTTGGCTAAACGTCTCAGAACTGCTAGTGTGCCATTCCACGTGCTCTTCAGCGTCGATTCGATTACGGTGCGTTAAAGGATGCGTTTGCAGACGCCAAGACAACTTGGCGCCGCCATGCCGGGGGAGGCTCGGTAGGGCGTTGATTGCGCATCTCTTTTGAATCACATCTCATCGTCTGCGCGAGTGCGTCTGTGCAGAGTAGCAACATGGCGGCGCCCTTGCAATTATGGATTTCAATGCATGGGCGTCCATGAGGAGCTTTTCCTCTAGACTTGATTATATTAACTAAACGTTTCAGACTGCCTAGTGTGATAGCCACTGCAGAAGCTTTCTAGCTAGAGAGTTGCACTTCGGAGTTTTTTAGCTTTGTTCACGCGATCTACGTTCAATCTGACGTTAATTGGTTCTCGCGTTTCACCAATATATTTTTTTTTCTTACGGAAGGAACATTGAAGCATATAAATCACATCGGAACAAGTACAAGTAAAGCTAGTTTTCAGTTTGTGTGTATAACTATTTGCGGTGCTTTTCATTTTAATGTCACATTGAAGGTGCCTGCAGGTCTTTCGCATGGGGCCACAACATGTTTTTATTACAGGGAAATCATGTTGAATGACTTTTGCATGCACTAATCTGTCTTTAGAGTTTCTATATCTGCGGCAATGGGTCACCCTTCGTACCACTGGGAACTCTTCCCTTAGACGTTCTTTACTTGATAATATTAGGTGGTATCTTCGTAGGATGTTTTTATGTCTGGGAAGGCACTGGAATATTTTGTTACAAAGGTTGGTGTTCTGCCAGATACTGGTGTAGGTGGTTTGTTATCTAATTCCGACTGTCTCGCCAATGTTCACACCACGTCATACACTCTGTGGAGTAGAACTTGTGGATAGTTCCTTTCTGCTAGCGTAGATTTAATGTTTTGAAGTGGTGGATATAATGGTTGTCTTCGTTGCAGATTCTTCTTATTTGTTTTTCTTGTCTGACAAAACTTGCTTACTTCCATTGCCGCGGGTTATGACAGTTCCTGTCTAAATATTTCTGGCTACCCGTAGGCTTCGGGTAAGATGTCGCCTGTCTTCTGACTGCGCCTCGGTAAGGCGAAATCAAAACAGGCAGAGCGGCTCAAGACGCTGGCTTCCCCTCGAAGAGTTAATAATTTGAAGGACCACGGAGCGATGTTCAATTGGACGTTGATGCTTTCGTATTCACAACTCATAGGTGGTCAGGTGCCCTCAGAAGTCTTTTTTTAATATTTCTTGACTGAGGGTACAACTTCTTTCTTGGATTGATACCACAAAATTACTTACATCATCAATAAAGAGTAAAATTCGCGATATCTCTGTAATAACATTAAGGTCAAGATGGCCCGTTGCATTATAACCAATATTCGTCAATCTGCAAATTTCTTGCACCGTTCGCGATTAGCATGTCATCCGCAAACATCAGTCGAGAGACCTTCTGTTGGATGTTTGGTCCATTACGGATGCAAGATCAATCGGCACTTAATTCAACGCTTTCCCATAGTCTTTCTATGCCCTTAACGTAAAACGTAAATAGCAATGGAGACAAGTTATCCTTCATGCAGCCCTGTGTATGTTTCCACTAGTTCTTTGGATTTCCGGCTTTGCCATTTAATTTGTACGATGTTTTTCATTAGATCTCCCTCAACAGCTCCACAAAATTGTCTTCGTTGGTCTTGGGCTTTAGGCTATCCCACAGGAATTCCATGTCTACGTTGTCGTAAGCTTCCTGCATATGTCGAAGTGCAATACATGGGGGTCTACTCGCAGCCATTGATATCTCTATAGATTGGTTTCAATATTATAATGCACATTTCTTTGTTTCTCTAACTTGCGACATTAAAGTATTGGGTATTTACGCGACAAAACCCCTCCCCTCTACTGAATGGTTTATAGTCACTGTGTTCCTGCCCAGTTCCCCGTAGGGCCTGAACCAGATTATGTGATGAAGAAATATGCGACGGAAAATAATATGGTAGCCTTTACTTCAGAGCAATGCTGCTGCCGCACTAATTTAGTTCACCGCCGAAGGTATCATGGTAGTCTGCTGTCTTGTTTCCATCGTGTCAGTAGAGCCTCTCAACCGCAAGCTCCGCAAACGCATTGCAGAACTGAACAACACCATAACGGAACGCTGCAGTACCCTATCCAAACAGCAATGGGACGAGGTCTGTAACTCGGTCGACGGACAAGTCCGCAACGGGAAGACGTGGAACCTCCTCAAACACCTGCTCGACGACACCAACACCCGCACGAACCATCGCGACTCGCCCACCAAAGTCCTTCACCAGGCCAAAGGCACCGCTTGGCCAGATGACATCGTCAAGACCCTTGTGCCTAAGTAACAGCCGATACCCACAGGCCCGCCCACCCTACATCCCAATTACACAGGTACCGACAACACTCTCCTCTACGCTTGCACGAAAAAAGAAAACGGCAGAGACACTAACCACTGCGTAGGGCTGGGAATCCAAAAGCACTATAGTCCCTTTGGCGAGATGTTCTGTCCCGGCGTTTCATGTCCGCCCAAGCTCGCACCTGCGTTCACAATGCGCCTCGCTAAGGCCAAACCTAACGCGCCTAGGCTCTCATTGCGCTCGCTTGCCCACGAGGATTCATCACCCGAAGGACCACTCAGCGGCGTTCAATATGACATAATGCTTTGTATTTTATATACTCATCACATGGCGCCACATCCTGCCCATTGGCTGCGCCGTCGCGTACCTAACGACGAACCAAGTAGGTCACATGCTTAGTCAGCCGGATGACTGCGACATGACTTGCGAAATTACGGACGCACTAGGCACACCTCTAGTTAAAGTGAACTGTGGCGCCGCCATGACGTCTGGAATGCATGGTCATCTCCCATCACGAAGGCGCGGTTTTAATTCTCGCAAAAACCAAAATTAACCTAATTTCCTTTTCAAAGGTATTAATTTACTTTTTGTGCGGCAACCTCCCTGAGGGACGACCTCAATCCGAGTATTTTTGGTGTGTTTCACTGTTTGTACCGTCGCCCATTTTTGATACGATCTCGTCGTAGTCGGTCACGCCGCTGACTACTGTTTCTTCGCCTGTTTTCTCGAAGCTCGACCGGCGTTACTATTTGGTAGCGTGGCGTTGTCGGCAGGCTGTAGACGTTCGGTAGACCATGGCGACCAGGCAGGGACGAGACGATTTCTGGTACGACACATGCACTCTTTATTCAATGCATGCTCAAGAATAAAAAGAAGAGACTGAATGAAGTGAAACATACATTGCGGGTCCCTTAAGTAGGCCCACTAAAATCGTAGGCGGGATCTTGCTCACGTCAACGTCACGTGACATGCACTGAGTCCCCATCGTTGCTTTGCGGCTGCTCCTTCCCTCCTGGGTGAGGTTGCACGTCCCCGTTGTTGTTTGCGGCTGCTCCCACTTTCCTAGGTGACGTTGCACTTGCTTGCCTCCGCTGGCGGCAACCCGCGGGTCCGGGATAGGCGACTGTTCCTTTCTTCTAGGCGACGTTGGTTCGCACAAAGGGTCTCTATCTCTCCTAGTGTCGGACAGTTTGCTTTTTACGCAAACGCACAAAGGGGCCTGTAAACACTGCGGAGCGTCCGCCAGACCGGCAACCACTCGAGACAGCCATAGCTAATTAGGATTCCATCCTCCATTTCGGTTGAGCAAGGTCTTTCGAGCATCCTTATTGCCCTGGATGTAAACGCCAAAATCCGCCATAGAGTTACGGTTGGCGTGTAACAGGCATATAATGCTTTCGCATGAATAATTCGCCATGTGCCCTAATATTTTTTCCTTCTATACTCAGAAACTACAAGTGATGCCGTGTTCCGCGCTTGGTAAGAGCAACAGCACAGATAGGCCCCGTCCTCTTCATATTTGGTTAGCTTTTCAGCACCCACTCCGTAACTGAATGATTTGCTTTTGAAACTAGTGCAAGTCATATAGCATGAGCAGAAGCATCTGGCTTCCCGTGTTGGGGACGTATTCTCTGACAATCACTTTCAGCGATATTATAACCTTCGAGTGATGCAGTCCTCTACCATCCAATAGGCACTGAGCGCCGGATGATTTTGGACCGGTGGTGCCTTTATGTGGCGGTGCCAGGAGTGTATTGGCATTGTGACGTCCGGGCCGGGCTCAGAAGGCGTTGCCGCCAGCTATGTGGATTTAATATGTTCCGTCGTGTTTTTTTCTGTTTTGCGTTGCCTAAGTACCACTTGAAACCAAATCCGATCAAACTTGTTGCGTACTTCGGTGCACGAACAATTCAGACACATGACTGTAGCTGCTTAGGCCCTTTTACTTCATTCGTCGTTTATCATCGGGGCCTCACCAGATGAAAGGGAGGAAGGACTGTATACGTGCCTTCTGTAGGTACAGAACGTACAGTGATCAGGGGCGCTATAACATAAAGTTATTGCAAACTTTTCTATTACAATTCTGCGATCAGCCCTCCGCGATTGGTCAAAAACATTTTTGGGCCACCCCCCCTTCATCTGTCAGTCACACGACCTCAGGCAAAGCGCGATAGCTCCCAATCTGATATGACCGGTACACTCTAATTATGCATGATTGGACTGAACAAAAGAAAAATAGTTATTTCTGATTCGATGCATTTTACCATTAGCCCTCGGCTATTGGTCAAAAGTTTTCCGGCTGCACCCACTTCACCTGCTGTCACGCGATGTCACAAAACCGCGATAACTGACCGCGTCAAAGTGACGTGTATGCGTTAAAGATGCATTAATATCCAGAACAAAACTGAATATTTCGCTGAATAGCCGCCGGCTGCCTCGTTCCAAAAGGAATACCAGATGGCTGCTGCCGATCGCTCAGGCACTGGCTACTCGCACCTGCCGGAGAACATGGGTTTATCTGCGTACAATAATTTTTTTTTGCGTGACCGTGTAACGTTTTCGAGCACTTTTGGCACGTTTACCAACTTTAGCAAACTTTTCTTTGCTGAGGATCATTTTAAGCAGCATTCTTAACCTTCCGTTTAATGTGCAGGTCCGGCGCCTATTAGAAGCAGGTTATCCTACTGTAGCAGTGGCCACTGTGGCTGAGCGCCTAAAGAAGTCGGTTTCGAGAGGGCGGACGTGATTAAAGAAAGCAGTAATAACAAGAAAATGAGTAGTGGCTGTTACGTACATTCATTCAGTGTCGCACAGGCTTAAAAATGTTGCAAGTAGACATGATGTTAATGTTGCTTTCACAGCTCCCAATAAGCTAGGTAAGATATGCGCTGCCATCAAGAGGAAAAAGGAGCGGGTAAAAGGCAAAAAAGAACAGATATTTCTACAGTGAAGCACAATAAGAACAACAGTTTTATTGACTGTCGTATGGGTGTGGTTTCTAAATTTTCCCTTAGCTGTGGCCAGTCCTGCGTACAGCAAACGGGACGGTGTATCAATCAGATGCTAATGAAACATAAAATGTCGTTAACCGGTGGATCGCCTTCTAGTTTTTTCCTACTTTGCCAAGATTGTAACTGCACGCCAGATTTAGATGAATGCGCGATATTTACAGGCATAAGAATGAAGATACGCGACCTATGGTATAGGCATGGCACATCTATAATGGTGGAAGTGCGTGCGTGAGTCAGCTTTCGATTGCTTTACATAAGGAAGAGATCAAGTGCCTTAACACTTAGCTCTCACGTAGACTGGCACATGTACCCGACGGACACGTGGTGATACCCTTCCTGAGCTTGCGGAGATGAGTTTTGGGTCTTCTTTCTTTTTTCGCCTCGGTGCTCCCTTCAGTTGATAGTCGGCGTTCGTGTTGTCCACTTCTCTACTCTTGTGTCCTGTCTGCACGCTTCACCGGTTTTTTTGCATAAAGAAAGGCTGACTTCGCGTCATTGTTCCGGCACCTGCAAGGAATGCTGGAACGCCACGATCGCCTAATTATAACCAGGGACTTCAATGCGAAGGACAGCACGCGGGGCTACTCGAAAGCAGACACGAAGGGCTCCAAGCTCCTAGAAGCCAAAGAGCGCCACGAATACACACTAATTACTGCACCAGGTACACCTACTCGAATAGGAAACAGCGCCAGCAGGGACACGACCCCTGATCTCACTATCACCAACGATACCGCGGAAACAAGCTGGAGGGTCGTAGTCGACTCGCTCGAAATCCTCAGCGTCTCGGCCAAACTACGCCGACCCCTAGGGAAGGCCAAAATTACAAACTGGCCTAAGTTTACGGAGGGGCAACATTCCAACTTAGATACAAGTCAGCCCTTCCCGGAACATCAAGGCCGCTTAACCACGATCAAGGAATGGGCCCAACGCATCATGAACTATATGACGCCAACAGTAAAGTGTATCAAACCGACACCGACAATCGACAATCATCTAATACACTTATAGAAAGCATGCAGAGGCCTCACAAAAAGAGGGCGCAAAAAGAAGCCAAATCGCAAACTTAAACTTAGCATTTCAAGCGTTATTAAGCAGTCCAGCAATTATGCCCTGAAGGTTTACAGGGACAATAGGCGCACGTTCTGTGATTCGCTTAGAGGCACGCTAAGCACCAAAAAGACGTGGAACATACTCCACAGCATCATCGATCCTTCAAGTACCAAAACAGAAACAAACAGAACCCTACAAGAACTTGTTGCAGAATATCCGGGAACCCAAGATGAACTCATACAGGAACTCCAGCAAACATACACGGCAATCCGGACAGGGCATCCGAAACCATACCCTCAATATACGGGACCTCCGAACGAGAGACTTGATGCACTCGTCAGGTATGCGGAGGTATACGCGGCAGCACATAGCTTCGAGAAAAACGGCACCGGGCCCCGACGGCCACACCAACGCCATCTTGAGAAACCTGAGCGAGCAAACCCTCCGAGCCTTTACACAGCAGCTGAACGAAGAAATATGGGCACCGAGCGGAACATTACCCGAGGAATGGACGACCGCTAACATAGCCCTTATATCCGAACTCGGAAAGCCGCCCAGGCTTGATCAGTTCCGACCGATCTCGCTCACGTCTTGCCTAGGCAAACTTTTGGTACGAATTTTACTCACTCGAATAGAACAACACCTGGAAGAACGTGGACAACAGCCCAATTGCATAAACGCATTCCGCAAAGGCATGTCAGCACCGCATGTATTGCTCCTCCTCAAGGAAGAAGTCCTCAGCCCACAACCGGGCAGCAACAACATACTCCTAGCCCTCGACGTGGAAATAGCCTCTGATAATAAAGAACACGAAACCATCCTAGATCTCATCGCCCCCATAGCAAGCAGAGGGCGAGTATATCAGTATACCTTGCCTTTTCTCGCTAACCGCAAAGCCCGCATCGGCACAGCAGGCATACACTCAGGCATATATGATCTACCGCAGAAGGGTACTCCGCAAGGATCAATAATATCTCATTTCCCCTTCAACATCGGACTTAGAAAACTTGCTTTACAACTGCAAAACATCCTTAAACTCGGATGTCCCTTCTATGCCAACGATGTCATCCTATGGGCAACCAAGGGTTCATACGGCGACAGGGAAAACACATTATTCACAGCTATCGGACACATCGAGTCATACCTAATCACAGCAGGAATGAGGTGTGCCCCACACAAGTCGGCGTACCTTCAAGTCCGGCCCAAGCAAACTAGAAAACATCGAGCCCTGCCAATGGATCTCGAGACTGCCGGGCAACCTATAAAGCGCGTCCCGACAGCACGCTTACTAGGTATACACGTTCAGGAGGACAACGGCATAAAGAAATTAAATCACATTATAAGAAGCATCGTATCACTCATCGCCAGAGTAGCGCGCAGCAAAGATGGTTTCACAGAGGACGAAACCTTAAGACTGGTACAAGCCCTCGTCATCAGCCGTGTCACGTACGCACTCCTGTGCAAGTCAAGCGCAAAAGCGAGACAGAGAGCATGGACAATCTCATAAGAACAGCGTACAAAACGGCTTTGCAGCTACCGTAAAGCACAAGCAGAAAGAAATTACTAGCGCTAGGGGTATACAACACCTTTGAGGAGCTAGCAAGTGCCACGCTCACAGCGCAGAGGTAGTACCTCAACAAGACACAACAGGGAAGACACCTTCTTCAACGGCTAGGGTACCCACTGACACCTCAGTACTGCAAAGAAGAAACACAACTCCTGCCTAACCACATTAGAGAGAACATTGTACTACACCCTATCCCCCAAGAACATGCACCCCACCCACGATAAAGAGAGAAGAGCAGCGCGTGCCCGCATGTTGCACAAACGCTGTTTCAGAGACCCAGATACATACTACACGGACGCTAGTCCGGATCCTTCGTCACCATGTCGTGGGCCCAAATACACACTCGCCGTTGTCAATCAGGGGAACCTGGTAGCCTCTGCCTCCATCCGCGCCACATGCAGCGCAGCAGCAGAAGCAGCAGCGATCGCTCTCGCACTTCGCGACGCCGATAGCAAGGAAAGGTCCACCCGCGTCCTTACGGACTCACAAGCGGCTTGTCGTTTATATATGAATGGAACACTCCCTATACAAGCCATTCCCATCCTGGGCCGCTCACTAGAATGGACCCACGGTATCGTCTGGTGCCCCGGGCACGAAGGCCTGCGGGGAAACGAAGAGGCGGACTGCGCAGCTCAAGGTCTCAGTAGCCGAGCGGCAGACCACACCGTTCTTCAGCCCCCGACAGACCGACGAGCGACCCACGAGTTAACCACAAGTCAACAAATACTACAGGACCAACGCCTCGAAAGAACACACAAATCTCTCAATAAACTCCAGGCAAGGGACTGGCGCCGCCTGTAAACGAACACATACCCACACTTGTCTCGTGTACACGCAATATCCCCAGACAGATATACGTCGCGGACATGTCCATGGTGTAGCAACCACACAGCGACACTCGCGCACATAACACACGAATGTACCGACTGTCCGGGCGATGCGATTTCGCCACGAGGCACAACACACACACTGACTACATGGTCTCGGGAGGCGAGACTCTCCGAACTTGATATGGGAAGCCACCTGGCGACCCTCGACCAGGCCTGGCGAGCGGCGATCGCCAGTGGAGCCCTGTCAGAGGGAACCACCCAGGAATAAACCGCGAAACGGTTTCTGCAATAATAAAGTTCCGTCTTTCCCAAGTAGATACCCGCATATGTACCACAAACAATGTATGAAATCTGTGCACCGAAATGTATGCCATGCACAAGACTTCTAGCTTACCACTTCAGAAGAAGCCAACAAACAACGATACCAAGGACATCACAGGGAAAATTACTCGTACGTTCCCCTGTGTTGTCCTTATTGTCTTTGTTTGTGGACTTCTTATGATATAATTAATAAAAATCGGGCCCCTTGGTTAAGCCCCTTTATTGTTACTAGTATACCACTTGCAGTATATGATACACTTTAGTAACTATAAGTAACTAGTCAACTCACACATTTAAAAATGTCGAAAAATTATTTCCGCCCCACTTTTCTGTCTGATCTCTAACTCTGTTTGTTTCTTTGATTCAATACTCTACACTATCACTTCAATCTTGTATTGGCGCCACAAGATATCTTCTAGGGATAGCTCTCCAGCGTATGCTACAAAAATACTCGGGTTTCCGTCGCCAACTTTCTTGCCAAAATCCAAGGCAGTTACTAATGCTGGCAGCACTTCTAGTAGCGGCAAAAAAGAAACAACCCCTTTCATAGTTTTATGCCCAGTATCTGCATCTCTGAAAAAAAATTACCATGTCATGCGCATGAGCCAGGACACAAGTCTCGATTCCTAAATAGATAAATCCACGAAATGTTTCACTTTTGATTGCTTGGCGTCAACATGTTCAAGTAGCAACAATATGACATCATCGAAAACTCTATGAAAAGCTTTTTCAAGATCAATTTATATCATGGCAACTTGGCTCCTCGTTTCGTCACAATGCTTTGTGCGCCCTACCGCATTTCCTGTCTTAAACAAATTAGAAATCAGGCTGGCTTCATTGCTAGGAGACAACCGTAGCATAGGTACTTCACGTTCCGTTCAGGATGCGAGAGCTTTACGGCCACCCACTGTGTAATTTATTGATGTGCTTCTGCAAGTAGTGCAAGTCGAATAGTTTGAGCATAAGCATCCGGATTCCCCCTACTGGGGACGTATTCTGGCACTATCACTCACGTTGCAACTATCACGTTCGCGTGAAGCAGCGCTAAACCAGGGAATCAGTTCATCTGGTTGTTTCCCGTCCCGAGCATGCATTCACAGACAATCACTTTACACGATACTATCGCGTGTGCGTCAAGCAGTGCTAACCCAGCAGGACAGTTCATTCGATTTGGCTCAGTCAGTAAGCGCGCACTCAAGAGACTACATCCTTGTTTAGCCAAATTTTCGTAAAAGCGTTGACGTCAGATAAATGTGGTGTTTCCTGTACCCATCACCAACGACCTGTCAATGGAGCCAAAATCAAAGGAAAAGCGCACTATTGATATATTACAGAAACTCCATGGGCGCCCTGAGATATTTATATTTATTTCACTACAGTTCCCAAAGGTTGCTGAGCAAATAGTGACGGTGATCAAATATTGTTAAGTAAAATATCCAGAACGTATGTCTTTATATACACATTTTGTTTTCTCCTATCAAAAAAATGCTAGTCCTCCCTTTTTTTTGCGATGTATACTTCCCTATCCACTAAGTAGCTTGATAGAACAAGGTACAACACCGTAATGATTTTACCGCTAAACAAATCACAGTAAATATGTGCGAAAAAAAGCGGCAACCGCTTAGCTGCCACAAAGTTGCAGCTTTTAGTTTCTGTCAGGCTAAAAATATTCCAAAAATGATGCGACAACTAGCATGTACAAGTAGCAGGTACGTATGAAAATGTGTAGTGGTCGTTCCGTGCCCTTTTAAGAATGATCGGATGGCCATTTAAAAAGCTTTAGCTAATTTTTAGCTAATCTTTATGCGCATCCTTAAAGGATGCGTTTGGAGGCACCTATGCTAAATCGCACCACCAACTGGAGAAGACTCTTCATGGCGTTGATTGCGCGTCTCGCCTGAATCGCATCTGCTCGTCGGCGCCTGCTCACGGGCGCAAAGAAGGGACATGGCGGCGTCCTTGCAGTTGCCGATTTCACTGCGCGGCCTCGGTGGGGAATTTTTTCGCAATAGTATTTGCTGTATTCCCTGAATGGCTAAACCTCAGAGACTTTCTAGTGTGATACCCGCCGAGGTAGCTTAGTGCCTAAGGCGTGCCTAAGCTGAGCTTAAGGTCGTCCATTCAATCGTTAACATGTCGGCCGAATTTCGGTGGAAGCGAATTGAAAAAAAAAAGAAATATCTGTCGTTTTCCAGGATTTATGGGCTGATTAAAAGACCCTCAATTGATAATGTTACTCCAGAATCCCTCATTGCATCGTACCTAATTATCAAAGTGGTCTTTCGCCAGGTAAATCCCCATCAATAAATTTGTAGCGTGGTGGGCGAGTGGATTATGAGAAGCATCAGTTGGGGACGTCCTAGGAATCGGGCCTGCCAGATCATAACTGAGCCGAGTCTCAATAAAGTTGTTACCACCACCATCAGTTTCAATCACTAAAAAATTGCTTGAGCAAGTTCTCGAAATCATTACAACGCATTTCTCAGCCGCGTTTTCCTGTGTCCAGGGAAATTTCTACGTCACTCCGAGTTTGCATGTACGCAAACTGGGGCTCATAATAGTTTTAATGCATCGCAAAAATTATAACGCCTGTAGCTATGATTCGATTTAGAAATAAAACTGGGCCGACGCATTCCCCTTATTTTTCTGATGCACGGTTTGTACCATCACCCATAACAATTGCTGAAGTAAACAAGGCAGTTTGATTACATTGCGTGAAACTAAGGGGAATGTTGTGGGTAATGCGTAGAGGAACTAAACATCGTGTGAGGAAAACGCAGCATTTGTAGTAAATTATGTATTCGAGCTGCGCGGGAGCATTTTTGGTGTGCTCCACGAACGGGGCTCTGCGGATTTTAGTACGTTTTCCTGGGAGAACTATTGCTGCCGCCGAAAGAAACTTTCCTTAAGAATGGGGGATAGCGTAGCCCTTGTACAGGCTAACTTAAGTAAGCTTCTTAAATGGCAGTTTCTTCTAAAAAAAAGGTCGCGTTTTCACCGAGAAGGCGTACAATTTCATTGTGATATCAAGGTATTAGACAACTAACTTCACATACTAACGTTCGTAGTTCCATTGACGGCATAAGTCGAAGTAAACACTCCCTTTTTACTAAAACTATGAAGCACAATGTTACGCGCGCCGAATGAAAACATGAACAACGCTGCCATGATGAAGAACGTCAGCATTAGGAATGAAATGGTTTGGGGCTTCCTCTCCCTTCAACGCCTGTCGCACACGTGACATTACGCGATATCGAACATTATGGGCACGGGTAAACAGTGCGCGTGAAGCCCCAAGCCATAGCGGCTCGCCAACTGATGCGCCCGCCGAAGTACACATCCAAGTTACGTGGCCCGGCCAGCGTATGCGCTCAAGTACGCAAAGAACAACGCGCAGCCATGGACACCCGCCTCCACACTCTTCTCCTATCTCCACCGTACCATCTCATTACATACATACGTACATACATACATACATACATACATACATACATACATACATACGTACGTACGTACGTACGTACGTACGTACGTACGTACATACATACATACATACATACATACATACATACATACATACATACATACATGCATACATACATACATACATACATACATACATACATACATACATACATACATACATACATACATACATACATGTATGTAGTCTTTTTGTATGATGTATCATACGCCTGACTGCATCCTGTTTGTCATGTTCATTAGGTATTTGATATCACATGTGTTTTCACGTGTTTTTCTCTTTTTCTTGTTTGGTTTCTTGTTTTCTCAGATTCTTCCTTGTTATAGTTGTAAGGAAGAAGAAGTGCGCCGTGCCGAGCTCCGCAGCCGGATCGCCAGCGCTACTGAAGTGGGGCTCGGGCTAGACGCTGTTCCTGGTTTTGACTGGCTAAGCCTACGCTGTTCCGTCTTGTCCGCGTCCTTCGTGTCGTCCACAACCGTGTCGGACTTCTTTACCATAATTGGTGGAGGTGCTGGGTAAAAACAGGGCTAGGCATCGGAGGCGAAGCCCGGAAGGTCGGTGGGCGTGGTCGTGCGACGGCGTCGGCGTAAGTCAATGGGGCGGTGAGTTGAGGCGCCCGTTCCAGAGGAAGGACCTCGGACACTTGTTCTTCTATAACGTGTCGTAGGATCGGACTAAGAGACGAACTGGACGCCGGTGGGTTGGAGATCAGGGAGAGCTGGCGAGCAACTTCTTCCCGGACGAAAGCCTTGATTTGCGAGAGGAGGGTGGCGTCTGGAAAAGGAGAGGTCAAGCCGGACAACGATTCCTGATGGGGAACAGGACGGCGAGTGAGGAGGCGTTGACGGCGGAGCTCGTCATAGCTTTGGCACAGTTCAATAACGTGGGCAACAGTAGAGGGGCTCTTGGAAATGAGCATCTGAAACGCGCCCTCGTCGATACCCTTCATGATATGCTTGATTTTATTGCCCTCAGTCATGGATGCATCGACGCGTTTACAGAGATCGATGACATCTTCGAGGTAGCTGGTAAAGTTCTCACCAGGCTGCTGAGAGCGCGACTGCAGACGCTGCTCGGCACGAAGCTTTTGAGCAGCAGGGCGGCCGAAGACCTCGCTGAACTTTGTCTTGAACACCGTCCAGCTTGAGACTTCGCTTTCGTGGTTCCGAAACCACAAGTGGGCAATTCCGGTGAGGTAGAAAGGGACGGTGGTCAATTTCGTGAGGTCATCCCATTTGTTGTTCCGACTGACGCGTTCGTATGAGGAGAGCCAGTCATCAACGTCGTGGTCGTCAGTGCCGCTAAAGATAGCGGCATACATACATACATACATACATACATACATACATACATACATACATACATACATACATACATACATACATACATACATACATACATACATACATACATACATACATACATACATACATACATACATACATACATACATACATACATACATACATACATACATACATACATACATACATACATACATACATACATACATACATACATACATACATACATACATACATACATACATACATACATACATGCATACATACATACATACATACATACATACATACATACATACATACATACTTCAGCAGCTCAAGATAATACACTATTCGTGTCCGCATAAGAACAAGGCGACTGTGAGAGGCAGACGTCAGGTCCTAGTTCGTTACTCACAAGAAGGAAGTACAATATATAATATGAATATAGCAACAGCTTCCAATGAACCCTACACAAAAATATCTTACTGCATTAGTGACAGAATAAGAACAATCTTGATTTGTGTTTTGGCTTGAACCCTGCCTCGTTATTTCTACGAGGAAGTCATAAAACTATAAAAATAAACAAGTACATAAAAAACGAACCATATTTGTTCTCTACAGGATAAGAGTAAAAAAATAATCATACCAACAGTTAGAAAACAACACTACTCCTAACGAATACGGTAAGCAGAACGCACCCACCCTGTAATGTGTTGTTTGGCTTCATTTTGGGAATGTTGTCCGATTAGTTTTTTTTGGAGATTGCTTAAATTGAAGGATCAGAATATTCTCAGCCGCTTTTACCCTAGTTCGTACACCATGTGCCGCAGCGAACGGTCAGCCGAGTTTTTAATTAAACAAATAACATTTAAAAAAGACGGTTCTAGATATAATTATATAACATACGGTGTACAGTTGCCAGAGTTCATAGGACGCAACACCACACGCCTCGATATCGTAACCTGCACCGTATATACTAAGCAATTTTTTGTTCCATGGCTTACCTTGGCTTGGATGCCCTATATATATGTATATATAGTAGCCTATACAGTGATCTCTTTTTAACGCTTGAAGTTAGCTCAATGTTGCGTTTCGGCGATTCGAGAACAACTTGCGAAGTTTCACTCGCATAATAAGATTCTAAAAAAGAAATCAAAAACTGCAACATTATTTCTTGCGTTATAATCTCAGCAATCATAAGCAGTAGCTTACAGTAAGCTAACAGATATTTATTTAATAAATTATCCGCTGCATCTGTTTTCGTTTTTGTGCCAAGAACTGCGAACTGAAATGTTGTATCCAAGCACAGACTGGCGCACAGCCTTAAAAACTTACCTTCGCACCCTAAGCAGCGTAATAAATTGAAGCCTACATAAGTGTGCTTCTATCGTTCGTAAGCCTTTCGTTTTCGTAGTCAGTTTGCACATTCAGCATAATACGGCTTCAGAATAATGTCCAAGTTACATAATAGAAGGTGCTAATAGTAGAAATATGCAAGGCCACACTAAGCACCGACACTGTATAATTTAATGGTCACTTCTAAGGTAACAGTCTTATGTTGATTTTTAAAACGCATCACGGGAATTTTCTTTCTTTGTTTGAATATATTGGTTGGCATTTTACCAAGCAATCGCTCGTTGCGCTTCTTTTTGAAGTAGTTTTTTGGCTCTGGAATATGATTCGCGATATATAAGTGGTGCAGTGAAAACAGCATATTAAAATGATGCAGCATTCAATTGAATGTTGGCAATGTCATAAAATAAAGAGGTCCCACAAACGATATTTGCAGTACACAAAATCTGAGTGACATAGAAGCACTGTATGTATTATCTATGAAGACCACTTGAAAATGGCTAATTCGATTAAGGACCTTGAAAAGCGCTACTTTCTAGTTTCCGCAGCATTATGTCTTCTACAGGCTCCAAAGTTCTGATCAAATCTCAAAAAGGCCCAAGCACAATATTATATTTATCAGTTTTTCTGCATACGTAATAGTTGAATTCTTCATGTGGGTCTATTGTACTTTAGGTTGAAAACCTTATTGGGAAGGTCTTATGATAACAAATTTCCTGCAGAAGAATATCATGCAAGTGTAAAGAAATTTCTCCGCCATATGCACAAGCACATTCTATATGCAATTGGTCTATCCTTACTTTTTTTCTAGTTTCCTAATTTAATCTTAGCTTATTTACCTAATTATTGAGGTCTTTCAACCCTTCGCGATTATGGTAGTTTGGAAACATCGATTCACTAAAGAAGATCATTTTGCAGCATAAAGGGATTTTGACTTTTTTCTTGCGCTGTTATTATGTGATAACGTGCTTTTTAAGTGGTATTGAGTTAATAACACCCACAGGTCACTTTCAATACCGGATGGTAGAGTAGAGATTTGAATCGCGTAAGCTATGTAACGTGAACTCAGCGTCCCAGAAGGCAGCTCTTTTATTTTTATCGGTGTTTGTTCAGAGACGTATATAAAGAAGTTAGCAATGTGTAATCACTTTATAGGCGCAAATGTGTTCGGCAAGCTATTATGTACACCTTTACGTGCATGTTTTACAGCGATAATAATGTTTATGACTAAGTGGTCATTATGTTGTGACGCGCATGACTGGTGAGGAATAGGCAATTCAAATAAAAGCAATTTAAGTATGAATTAGGAACCCTGTACGTTGCAAATACCAGCAAAGTAGGTTTAGGCTTGAATAATATAAACGCCATGGTTAACGCATAAGTTATCTTAGTATGTATTAAATTCAGTAACCACTAGTTCCTATCAAAAACATAAATGTCAGGGCCCTTACCCACGTTACTGTAGATTGAATCTGAGAGAAAACATTTACGAACATACGCTGCAGCCTCGGACTGTGTCATCCTTATCTATGGCATTGCGAAGATGCCTAAGTATTCCAATACGTCACTAAAGAGCGCAGTGCTTTCTGATGTTGATATAATGTGCCAGGTCTAGAAATAGTGCGGCAGAGGTTTCCATTATCCGTAACCTTCATTCTACCCATTACACGAACGAGTTCAGCACAGTGAGCCAGCCTAAGTCAAAATATCAGCCTTGCTAACAGTATTCTACACGCCAGGTCTTTCTGTGTTCCTCACGAAGACCATTACATCATTGCTCCACAAATTCTTGAATGAGTTAGCTTCAGTAGGTTCCTTTGCGTGCCTCAGTAGTCTTCTCGTTTCAGTCGTCAAATTCTCAAGGACGAAAATGTTTTCCTTTATGAAGACTCTACGCTTCCAATACCATGTGAAGAATGGCGTATAAGAGTTAAATTTGATGAGTATGGGCGGTGTTTTTCCTTCCTTAGCTCGAAGCCTAGAGGTGCATCAAAACAGTCAGTAGTCAGCGATGTGATATCGAGTTTTCCTGCTAGTGATGTCAAAATAATATTGATGTCTTCATTTGCACTTGCTCTGTCACCATGAAAATTGATATTATTCCTTCTCGAAGTCCAGTAAACTATAGTCCACCACACTAAGGCACCAAGTCAACTAAGCAGGAGATGGGAATGGGACGACGGGCGGTAAATGGTTTAGATTATCTTTTCTTTGCCATTGTTCTCGCTTTAATAACCAACACCACTCTCCAGTGTGCCTTGGATAGTCTGAACGATAGGACATTCACAGAAGCAAAGATCTTGGCAGCCCGGCCTCACAGTTCCTTAGTTAGCCCATAAAGCCATTCGAGTGCTTCTCCAGTACCTGAAGACAACAGACTTTAGTGCACGACTGTAGACATTCTGCATCTAACTTATTGCATGTGAAAGTGCAATATTGGCTCATCTTTTTTTTCTCTCTCTCTATCTTTCCCAACCTCTCCCCATTCCGCACGTGTAGGGTAGCAAACTGGACTCAGTCTGGCTAGCCTGCCTGCCTTTCCTTCCTCCGTTCTCACTCTGTCTCTCTCTTTTTCCTTTAAATGGCAGCTAATCTTACAAGTGGTGGTTGTGACGCGACGTTGAACGTGCGTGGAATAGGCGCGCGTATAAGGAATTGCCCGATTAATCATGTTCTTTAAGATAATGTTGGCGTATTGACCGTTCATGGAACAGAAATTGACAGCTATGAATAAACAGAGGAAATGGTTATAAGTTTAACTGCAAGAGAATTTCACTTGTACTAAATTGCCTACCAATGCTTACAACATGCTATCAATGTAATTTTTAAAAAGCTATGCAGTTGATAATTGTATCTTGTTCTTGTTAGAATCCTTTTAATAGTGACTGATCATACTTCATCTGCTCTTTGCCATAAGCGGCAACGTTGAACATATGACGGAAGGTGAACAAAATAAATTCTGGGGTTAACGTGCAAACATCGCGATCTCATTAAGACGCACGCCATATTAGGGGATTCTTCAATAATGTTGACTAACTTGGGGTTAATTAAAGTGCCCGCATGCAACCGATCTTGGGCCTTCTTGCATTTCGGCTGCGTCGAAATCCGGCCACCGCGGCGGCAATGGCGAAAGTATCAGTACCGTACACGACTGATGATCTGCCAGCAGCAATCTCAGTGCTGATATCTTGCTAGCTCATCAGTTGGAAGGTAAAAGGTGTCTCTCTTGGCATGTTTTTCGTTCCGCACTTGATTTGAGCTGTTGGAAGAAGGTCGACGCGTTCCGTGGCCGTCGTGTGCTCGAACGCGTGCTCGAACGCGTACTCGACCTCGAGCGATGACTGTGCAGTTAGTTCACAACTCTGCGCCGAGAGAGCACGAACGCATTTTTCCTGTCGCAGCTTTCAGATCGCATACGTGCACCGCACCGCCGCAGGCAAGTGTGACGCAAGCCTGCCAACGCGCACTACGTGCGTAAGCTGCAGTGGACGTAGTTGCGCAAGCTACATTTGACGACCACGGTGACTTACCCATCCACGATATGCATGCCTAATGCTTCCCCTGGATCCCTACACCAATTAATTCCGCACTCGAGCTCTAAGAGGAAAGGTAAGTTGTATTCATGGGCGATATATTCTCAAGAAGTTATTTCCAGCGCTGCACATTCTTCGAGGCATTTCGTGCGTCTCTACATCGGTCGCGTCGAAGTGGACGAACGAAAGCCTTCCTCACGCAGCGTCTCAAATGCTTTCAGCGGGAAGCGCATGCTGCTTTTATTAGGAAGGAGAACGCGACGCGGAGGCCACGGTGTAAATCCGGCGGGAAGCCATGCAGGAATGCGATGCCACCAGAGCCAAATCGGTGAACCTTTACCACGGCCGGAGTCCGGCCTGTCTGGCTCTGAGATTACTTGCACTTTACAGGAAGTCCACAGGTAAACTGGGCCGGTCTAGACCCCTGCGCAGCTTACTAAAGTATTATAGAATGTATTATAGACCCCTGTAGAGTGCGTCTATGGAACACTATGGAACGTATTCTAGTACACAATATTCCTTCTAGCCCGGCCGGGCCGAGCTTCAGCTAGTTATCACAATTTACTACAGTCGATGGCAGTGATCTGATCATTCGATAAGTTCGGTGTGTCCAGCGTGGCAGGCAGCGGTCGGAGAAGTGGGATACGCAGCGCTACCAACTCTAGGGAATGTTTCTACAACTAGCGATTTTAAGCCTTGCTTAGGGAAGAAAAGACATTTTTCTCAAATATCGGGAACCTTAGAGCCGAGATATTCAAATGGTTAAAATGCTGAAGTAACGGCATGTGTTTTTATTTCGGTCACCTCACATTAGAATCCTACTACACATTAGAATGTGTAGTAGGATTTGATCGTACAACAGCGCAGTGAACGAATCTCGCCAAGGAATGCAGAGGGTGGTGATATGCTGGGTCCTATAACTAAGGCCCGCTAGTAGACTTTGGAAATATACGGAAATATCGCCCATGCACACAATTTACCTTTGTTTTATGGGCCCCATCGCGGCCTTTGTAGGTATAGGCATTCCGAGAAAGCGCTTGGCAAATAAACTCTGCACGGGTAAGTGACTGTACTCATAAAATGTAGCTTCTCCTTCTTCGTCAAGTGCAGTTTACACGCTTTGTGCACGCTCGCCGGTGTGCTTCGCGCTTGCCTGTTGCAGCGTGTTTCACCCTTGCGCACTGAGAAAGAGTACAGGAAAGACGTGTTCGGCCTTCCTCTACGCAGTGTTGTCTACTGCACAGCCATCGCCAGTGTTCAAGTGCACGTTCGAGTGCCCAGCGGCCACGGAATGCGTCGGTGTGCTTGCAGCACCGGAAATCACGTGTGCAACGGGAAAGCACGTCAAGAGAAGAGACACCCTTCAGGTTGCTCAGCTTGATCGAGCAACCCACCTGGTCGCCTAGGCCCAACTCAGAGATCAGCAGTCGTGTACGGTTCTTAAACTTTCGCCATATCCGCATTGCCACCGTTCACCTCCACGGGCGAAGGTCGACTGCTTAAGCGCTAATTAAAGGCTACTAATAAGAAAATGAGAAACTTACCAGCCCTGCTGCTTTGCAAAGATTCCACGGTAGTACATGCTAAGCAATTATAGGCAATTTGGCCCAAGTGAAGTTTCGTTGCCGTATGCCTTAACCCTTTCTCTATGCCCTTGAACGGCCAATACGTCAATATTATTTTGAACAAAACTTTGACCTTGGCAATGCCTTATATGCGCGACAAGTCCAAGCACGTTTAACGGCGCGACAAAAATACCATTTGTAGGCTAAGCTGGCATTTAAATGAAAGAGAATTTAAACCAGTTACCCCACATCGTTCCATTCACATCCCCTGCATAGTTGATTTGGGGTCCTATTAAGGAAGGCCATGGTTTTCTGCACTACGAGAAGGAACGTTATCAATACTCATAATGGGAAAGCAGGTGCGAATGAAGACGTTAACGTTAGTTTTGAGATCACTGGCAGGAAAACTCGATACCCCATCGCTGTCTGCTGATTGTATTGATGCAGCTAATAGGCTCCCAGCTAGGGAAGGAAAGATACCTCCCATAATTATCAAACATACTTTCCGAACACAATGATGCACATGGTTTAGCTATCTAAGATTCCTGATGAAGCAAAACATTTTCGTCAATGAGATTTTGAAGACTGAAATGAGGAGACTACTTTGGCAAACAAAGGAAGTAGCTGAGGCTAAGGCATTAAAGTTCTTATGGAGCTAAATGCAATGGTCTTCGTCAGGATCACCGAACAATCTGGCATGAAGAAAATTTTTAGCAAAGCTGATCTGTTAAGAAAAACTTTGGCCAGTCCACTGTGCTGAATTCATTTGCGAAAGCGGCAGAAATAAGGTTACGCTTAAATGACACCTGTGCCACACCATTTATAAACCTTGAACACTAAAACACCATAAGTATCAGATGCACTGGGTACTTTAGTGATGTATTGAAATAATTAGTTATCCTCGATAATGACAAAGATAAGTATAACTCAGTCTGAACCCACAATGTATGTTCTCGAACGTATTCAGTGACATTCAAAGTGCCGTGAAGGGCAGTGGCGTTTCTATATTTGTCCGGAACGAATGCAAATTAGAAGTAATCTATGCTGAGTTCCCTGCCGCCGAAGTAGTTGCCATTACGGTATTCAAGCCTAGAGCCACTGTCTTGCTATTCGCAGGGCAGAGGGGTCCTAATTCTTATCTAAAAATGTGTTTATCTTAATGGTCTATATTCTTCACCAAGTATGCTCGTCATAACGTAATTATAAATTCAGGCATAAACAGTGATATTGCGAAACCAATAAAACGGGAAGTCGCTGATTGCGTAGAAAAAATTTGCGCTCATGGTTTAGTACATCTAACAGACGAGTTAATAAATGAAGTACTTGTAACTTCACTGCTCACGAGATCGTGTATTGATCAAATAGCGTTGAGCTCATCACGTTTCGAAACAAATTCTGCATTTGCACACAGAAACAAAAAAGCGGCGCATAATTATTTTACAGTCTTATCTATGACAGATGTTATTTCTTCTGAAGATGACGTGAATTATGCGGTATGCTTCTTAGACTGCAGAAATGGAGAAAGGGTAATTAGAAACTGTGACAGGACGAAATGAAATACTACAATACATTTGACCGCATGAAATCAATTGGTAAATCAGTTTAAAAAGTGCAATTCAAACGTAAACATCCCACAGAGAAAACGCTGACTGCATCTGTTATCTGCATATGACTGCTATTTTTTCAAGAGTGCTGTTATAAAGGTTTCCTAAAAGTTCTAGATCTAGAATCTAGAACAAATCTAGATCTGCAAAAAAAAAATCTAAAACCGAAGGTAAAAAGTCATGGCACAGTTCCGGATATGTAAATGGCGATACTACGCTGTTAGATTTTCACACTTGCAGTAACATAAAAAAGATCTCGGGCTTACCGAATGATTTGGCTACAAAGGTTGAACGTAAAGCCCTAGATGATGGATTACTGAACACATTGGTGTCAGCAGAGTCATTGGAAAATGCAAATTCTGACTTTGAAAAAAAAAACATTAACGCAACCAATATAGCAGTGTTATGAGAAGCTGTGTTTACATTAAATAGGTTATACGATTAAAAACTCCTCTGTTCTATCATCTATAACTGTAAGTGAGCAGTGGATGTTGATTTAGGCAATTGAATTCAGCAAACCCGCAGTTATCACGTAAATAGAGGGCGAGACGGGAAGCATAATTTCTTTCATGGTTATATTGCGCTCAGTTTTACAAACACGACAATATAACCATGAACGTTCACCAACTAGCCCCCTTCATTGCTTTACATAATTTATTTAATCTGCAAAATGTGCTCTTGCTTGTGTTGAATGTATGTTTTCAAACAGCCACACTGCCGAAGGGTTCAAAATCTCCATTATTGAGCCAACCTTTTTTAAAGGAAGGTAGTATACAAGAACAAAATGAGGATATTGTAATTTAAATAACGAAAGTTTAACACAAATACCGGAGAAATTTCTTTACACTTGCGTGATATTATTCTGCGAGAACTGATTATATAAGTGCTCCCCAATATTTAGCAGCGGGTGAAAGGGGCTGGTTGATTCATCATTGAAATAAAAGAGAAACAGCGCGACACAGGACGAACGAGTCAAGAGATCATGACAGAGCGCCGACTAGCAACCAAATGCTTTATTTGCAGAAGTAGGTAAGAACATCATCGAAGGTGACATAAAAGAAAGAAAAAGAAGGATAGGCGTTAGCCACGGAGACAACCCGGTTCTTTTCTTCACAGCGTGAGGAACTAAGAACTGACGCATGGGTCGTGAGTTGTGAATATGCAAAAGGCCTCAAAGTATTTCTGCACGTGATGTTCTCTGTATCTTCCAATCATTTCGCACTTCTCTAAGATCGGGGTGCAACCACACGTGTTAGAGTGGGCAGAGTTAGATGACTGTACGGGTATCCTTTTAGTGAAGTGCTATGATCTCGCAGACTACCATTAGTGCCCCTCCCCGTTTGCCCGAGTAGCAAAGTTTACAACCGACTAGGATTTTATACACGGCCCACGTTGTACAGTCAATGAACCCGCGTGCAGTGAATGAACCCGCGAAAGAACTGCTATAAGAATCATGTACTTATAGCAGTTCATGTTCGTGTTATAGCAGTGTTCATGTTTGTGAAGCACACTTAAAAAGCTCCCGTGCTTCTAGAATCCGTAATTTGCTGCAAAGGCTTCGGTTAAATAAGGCGTCATTGACTTCGTCTACGCATTATCCACAACATACCCCATATTTCGAGGCAAGATGATCAAATTGCCTTGCTGGCTTCACCAGTTAATATGGGTGATGGTAAAAACCCCGTGTAAAAACTAAATGTAGAAAGAATGTGTGCGCTGACATCTTTTTATTGCCGATGTGTTCAGGCTTAGAAACGTAAAATTTTCGCATTGCATTAAAATAACAGTGGCCCCAATTTCGCCCTATCGGAGGGACGTTGACGTTTCTCAGGATACGGGGAAAGGTGAGTAATAATCACCGCATAAGAAATTAGAGCACTTGCTCATGCCATGTTTATAGTGATTGAAGTTGACGCTTTAGAAACGATGCTCGCTCATCAGGCTAGAAATTGAATTTGGGATTTGTAGCGCCGAAAACCCCCTTTGATTGCTAGGCACGCTATAACGGCGGAATCTGAAGTAGCAGGCATGAAATGGGGCCCCACGGAAGGCTTATTACCACAACTTAATCAGCCTCTTTTCGTAGGCTACATTCGATAAAGCCTTTCGATACTCCGAAACTTGAGCATTTCCGAAACATCGTTCCAGCGCACAATTGAACACGGACGAGAAGAGAAAGACAACACGAACGCCGGACCAACTAGCCTATCTGTCCATACTTGAGCATTTCCTGCTCACGGACATTAGAGAGGCGTTCAAGCGCAGGCACTCAATATATGCCTCGGCTTGCCACGGCGCGCCTCCAACAAAGGCACTATTGAGGAAGCCCGCGTATGCCCATTATCGATATACCTGTCCCACTAACAACTTCGTGTGTATTTACGCTTACTGACACGACACCATCGCCATCCATTGACGTCGGTTCTATATGAGCGGCCAGACAGCAGTTTCGCAAGTGCAGTCCGCTGCCATCGACCCCACATAACATCAGGCTATGGCCTTCCATATCACCCTGTCAAACCACCGTGGGCGATGGCTCAGCCTTCCGTATGCGTGCATGTCTCCGGCATACTAAACCAATCATTGGTTCCCGTTAGCGGACTACAACAACTTGCTCTGGCATGCATCTGGTCAGAATACCAGACATATGTTCATGTCTACACAGACGGCTCCCCGTCACCAAAGGCATCGACAGCAGCTGTGGTGATACCAGCCCAACAGATGACTCGAGGTTTCGTACTAGATCATAAGTCTACATCAACCGCTGCAGAGCTTGTGGCTATTCGGGAAGCGATTCGCCACATCTGCGGGGAAAGACCTCAAGAGTGGTGCATTTTCACGGACTCAAATCCCACGCTGCAAATTTTGGAATGCTTCGTGCGCCACATCGCGTATGAGATTCTGGCACTGCAGATCACCGAGCTACTTTCATGCGCTCAAGAATAACACCACCGCATAGTGTTCCAATGGACCCCGGGACATTGTGGACTCAATGGTAATGAGATGGCCGATGCTGCAGCAAGGCGCACCCTCAGCAATGGCCTGCGAACTGTAGTGCCATTCCCCAGACCTGACATCACATTCCCGCTGTCGAAATTAATAAGGGAAGCGACGAGACGATACTGGGTCCAGCCAGACGCTCGTCACGTCCGCCTGAAAAGGCTGGGTCCCGCTATGCAATATCCTGTTCTGCGTGGAATTCCACGCCCTCATACATGCCTGATACACAGACTGCGATTAGGCGTCGCCTTGACGCGCAAATACTTGCAGATCATTGGACGGACAGACTCCCCAGACTGTTCAGTGTGTGGTACTGTAGAGGCTATAGATCATGCACTCCTGGTGTGCCATGAGTATGCTCGCGAAAGACTCACCATGACAGCTACCTTGAGGCATTTACACAATAGACCACTGTCGGAGGATCGCTTGCTATGTACATGGGCACAGAGTTGGACGACGATAGAGACAATGCATGCCTTTTCACGTTTCTTAGGCGACATGGACCTGGACTCACGCTTGTGATCACAGTTATGCAATTTGTCCTTCACCTCGTTCCTCCCATTATCATCCTCCATTGTGATCTTTTTTCTTCCCTTCTTCCCTTCTTCCCCTTCCCTAACGTAGAGTAGCAGGCCTGATGCTCCATTTTCCGGAGGACCTCTCTACATTTTCCTGTCATTAAACTACGTCTTCTTCTTCTGAAGTAACTCTAAAAACCGGAGTGTTCCTTTTTTGCATCTCGATCCTATAAAAAAGTGCCCATCTTGAGCTCAGCAAAGGAACGCCTTAGGCACTAAGCTATCGTGGTGGGTATCACGCTAGAAACTTTGCAACAATTTGCCGTAGATGTAATACGACCAACTCTAGAGGAAAGAGCTTCTTATATGGCCCATGCATTGAAATCGGCAGCTGCAAAGGCGGCGCCATATTGCTACGTTGCACCGGCGCGCAGGCGCCGACGTCGAGACACAATTCAGACGAGGCGCGCAATCAACGTGACAAGGTGTTTCCGTCAGTACGGTGGCGCCATCTAGTTCAGGCGCCTGCAATAGCATCCTTGAAGGCACTATAAAACTATCTGAAAATTCTATATAAAGGCCATCCGACCTTCCTATAAAAAAGTTGGGGAGCGCTTAAGTTTCGCCTTTAAGAGTGGAGCGCGGTAGCATCCAAGGACCCCCGCCTGCTTCTCACGCTTTCCGGCAGCTGCTACTTTTGGAAGCGTGACGTTTACCAGGAAACGCTGGCGGTGCATTCTATGCATGAAGGCGAGTTTTCTGCAGAAGCGCGGCCTCTTGCGTGGACCGCAATTTATGGTTGGATGGATGGACGTTATGAGCGCCCCCTTTGGAACGAGGCCATGTGTTGCGCCACCAAGCTCTTGCTATTATACTGCCTAACGTCCTACCCAAGCTAAACAGTAAAAAAATAAAACAAAAATAAACACTATGAACTCACACATCCAAATTTTCTGATCTCCTATTGATAACTGTGCTTTTGTACGTCTCCGTTTTTTGTCGTTTCCCTACTTTTCGTCCCCCAATCCTCCAATCTCCTCTTACTAATGCCTATTGTGGATATGTTTACTTTTCCACTGCTCCCGCTGAACCCTAGGGCTTCAAGGAGGCCAGTGGTGCATAAATAGACCGCTGTGTAGTGCCTAAACCGACCGCGCTAAATCGACCGCTGGGTGGTGCCTAAATCTGCTGCTTCACATTCCAATAAAACATGCTCCACACTTTCCCTAGCTTTACCGCAGCAAGCACATGCTTCTTGTTCCATCTTACATCTCGCTTTATAGGTGCGTGTTCTAAGGCATCCCATCTCGCCTCGAAAAGTAATGAGCTTCCCTTTGAGTTATCATGAATTGTTTCTTTCCTGATTTCGTTTTTTCCTCTTAAGTAGTTACTCATTGCAGGGGCGCGATCGGAGATATTTTGTTCGATACGCGTTCTGTTCAGTTGCTGCAACGTCACAAAGTTGCAGTATGCAAAATTTGTGACAGCGGGGCGGAGAGAGCAGCCAATCAGGAAGCGGTGACCTCCCCGGAAGTTTACCTCCGTCGTTTGTCGTCTGCTTGCAAACGTATACTACAAAGCCAAATGTTTCTCGTCTTCCAAATGAATGAAATCTTTATCTAAACAAATGTATTTTTTCTTCTCAAGCCCAAACACGTTTTCAAATAGTAGTACGTGTGACTACTGCAATTTATAACAATTAGGTTCTTTGCGTCGTCCCTAGGTGGTGTCGCGCACAGCGAGAAGGGAAAAGAAACAAAAAAACGACGGGAAGAGTGGCGCACTTTTCAAGAGGCAGCGACAACATCCCAGTGGCTCGCTGGCACCGATGATGTTGTCGATTTCTCTGTACAACCAACGAATTATTTGTTTCGAGAAACAAAAACGACGCTGGAATTCACTTTCTGCCATTTCTTCAAACGCGTTTGGCACCGCCACTCGCTCTCCTCTTTCCTCTAGAAACGCCAGCGCAACAACCTAAGTTTCCAACGGAAGCGCCATTTTATAGAATTAAACTATGGATTGGATTCAAACGTGCCATTCCGCAGCCGAAAAAGCCGCCTGTTGGATCCAATCCAATCCACCAGACGCGCCATGCGAAGCCGTATGATCGCTCCAAACTTCTCAACTCCCGTCGCGTTCGGACGAAATGCTCAGTGGGCGGATGATTGACAGGAGCGTGTCGTCATTTTGACGTCACCAAAAACGGGGCGGCGCCCCGCGGCTGGCGACGTCGGCGAGGAGTAGGCCAATCGCGCGCGCCGGTAACCGAACGAACGCGCCGAACAACCATCTCCGATCGCACCCCAGGTTTCCTTTCCATTGCTGCCACCCATGAGATTATTTCAGCCTCTCTGACTTTCTGCTTGACCGTCTTTGTTGCTCTGTTGCCCACCCTACAGGCCACATACTTGTTGGGATGCTTCCTAGTACTTTTCCTCCACTGTGAATCAATATTTTTCCTGTACAGTTACCTGAACACTATCCCAGCCCATTTACTATATTTAATATTCCGCAGACGTTCTTCATACTCAATTTTACGGCGAACTTCCCTCACTTGAAAACTAGTCCTGCCTATATAACCCTGCACAGCTTCATTTGTAGTCTTCACGCGTGAGCGACCAATGCGAGGCGACCCACTGACCTTTGGTTCCCGTCGAGTCCTGATTGTACCCCTGATTTAAAGCGAACAACCGCATTTCCAAAAGTAACTCCTTGAACCATTACACCTTTCCACATACCTCAGAGGACCTCGTACCTATTGTGTCACCATAGCATTCTGTGGTTCATTATGGCTGCATTTCTCTTCCCCTTCACTGTTATTGTTTTTTCCTGTGTTTCCATATATCTATTGCCCTCGTTTATCCATATACCAAGGTATTTATACTTTGTTACCCGAAGTATTTCCTGGCCCTGTATGTACACTGTCTGTTCACTGTTTTCATCGAATACCATAACACCTGATTTTCTAACACTAAATTTAAAAACTAAGTTGTTGCCTTCCTGTCCTCAGAATAATATTTGCCAGACGTTGCAAATAACTTTGCTTGTTAGCTAGCAGCACAATGTCATCCCCATAATATAAACCTGGGAGCTGCTGCTCTACTGCTGTACCCGCCTGTTTGCGTGAGAGATTCAACCCGATATTACTTCCTTCTAGCGCCCTCTATATTGTCACGTGGTGGGGACGTTGAAGAACACAGTAGCAAATACTGTGAAAGATAAAACTAACTTTTATTGGGCGAACCTGTGCCCACAAAAACAGGCTACACTTATAGCACAACGATAGCGGCGAACACGGTCGGCGATAGTCGAAAATCTGATCAGCGGGTCAAGTGCGTCGGCTTTTATAGATTGGTCATCGAATGTTCCAGATTAACCGCTGGGACCCGCGTGTCTTCCACAAAGTTCTACACTATTCGCGTCGCGCATACATGCAATCAGATTACACAAGTTGCGGTGAAAGACAGTGGACGGAACCATCGATAACATTCCAGAAACTTCTTTTACAAGCAGGCGCGTCTTGCGCGGTGCGATAACATTTTTAAATGGCGATACGTGGTCGCCCGATAAAGTCAAGTACATATGTCATTGCCCACCTCTTAAAAAGCATCGACCCGATGCTGCAAACTAACGAAAGTAATAAACAAAAGCACTTGTAGCACAGAAAACAAAAAAAAAATAAGGAAGTTCGTCAGCGTCGATAAAAGGGTTTAAGGCGTACCACTTGGACCACTTCAGATCGTGCGCGGCGCCGCTGTGAATGCGAAATGCCGTCTGGCTCGACCTCATAGTCCAGTGCGCCAATACGTCGGATTACCTTGTAGGGTCCGAAATAGCGTCGCAGTAGTTTCTCACTGAGTCCTCGTCGGCGTATCGGGGTCCATACCCAAACACGGTCACCGGGCTGGTACTCGACGAAGCGTCGTCAGAGGTTGTAGTGTCGGCTGTCGGTCCTCTGCTGGTTCTTGATCCGCAGGCGGGCGAGTTGTCGGGCTTCTTCGGCGCGCTGGAGGTAGGTAGCGACGTCAAGGTTCTCCTCGTCAGTGACATGCGGCAGCATGGCGTCGAGCGTCGTCGTCGGGTTCATGCCGCAGACCAGCTTCAACGGCGTGATATGTGTTGTTTCTTGCACCGCCGTGTTGTAAGCCAAGGTTACGTACGGCAGAACGGCAACCCAGGTCTTGTGTTCGACGTCGACGTACATCGCTAGCATGTCGGCGAGGGTCTTATTCAGCCGCTCCGTAAGAGCATTCGTCTGCGGGTGGTAGGCTGTTGTCCTCCTGTGCCTTGTCTGACTGTATTTCAGAATGGCTTGGGTGAGCTCCGCTGTAAAGGCTGTTCCTGTGTCGGTGATGAGGACTTCTGGGGCGCCATGTCGCAGCAGTATGTTTACGACAAAGAATTTCGCCACTTCGGCTGCGCTACCTTTCGGCAGTGCTTTTGTTTCAACGAAGCGGGTGAGGTTGTCCGTCGCTACGACGATCCACTTATTTCCGGTTATTGACGTCGGAACAGGTCCCAGCAAGTTCATCCCGATCTGCTGGAATGGTCGGCAAGGAGGCTCGATTGGCTGTAGTAATCCGGCTGGCCTTGTCGGCTTGCGTCGCTGACTGTCTCGGCATGTTCTGACATATCGGGCGACGTCGGCGGTCAGGCGCGGCCACTAATACTTTTCTTGTATCCTCGATAGTGTCCGGGAAAATCCGAGGTGTCCAGCGGTCGGATCGTCATGTAGGGCGTGCAATACTTCTGGACGAAGTCCTGACGGAACAACAAGTAGGTAATTGGCGCGGACTGGTTACAAGTTCTTCACGAGTAGATTGTTTTGAAGTGTGAAGGAAGATAATCCGCACTTAAATGCCCTGGGGACAACGTCGGTGTGCCCTTCCAAATATTCGACGAGGCCTTTTAGCTCTGGGTCTGCCCGTTGCTGTGGGTCTGCCCGTTGCTGTTCAGCGAAGTCTTCCGCGCTTATCATTCCAAGGAAGGCGTTGTCATTCTCGTCGTCTCGCGGCGGCGGGTCAATGGGGGTGCGTCATAGGCAATCGGCATCAGAGTGTTTTCGTCCGGACTTGTAGGTTACAGTGATGTCTTATTCTTGTAGTCTGCGGCTCCACCGCGCCAGTCATCCTGAAGGATCCTTTATATTCGCTAGCCAACACAACGCGTGATGGTCGCTGACGATTTTGAATGGCCTCCCATATAGATCAGGGCGAAAGTTAGCTGTAGCCCAAACGATAGCGAGGCATTCCTTTTCGGTCGTAGAATAGTTGCCTTCTGCTTTTGACAGCGACCGGCTAGCGTAACCTATCAGCTGTTCGACTTCCTTTCTCCTCTGGACTAGAACGGCACCGAGGTCTAGGCTACTGGCATCCTTATGGATTTCTGTATCGGCGTACTCGTCGAAGTGCGCAAGTATCGGCAGCGACTGCGTGCGTCATTTGAGTTCTTCAAATGCATCGGCATCACAACATCACATTTAGTTAGACGTGTCAATGGCTCAGCTGTGCGTGAAAAGTCCTTGACGAAGCGCCTGTAGTAGGCACACATGCCAAGGAACCTACGCACTGCCTTCTTGTCGATGGATTGCGGGAACTGTGCGATGGCAGCTGTCTTTTGCAGGTTTGGGCGGACACCAGATTTGCTGATTACGTGGCCTAGGAACAGAAGCTCATCGTAAGCGAAGCGGCATTTTTCTGGCTTCAGAGTAGGCCCTGACGACTTGATGGCCTCTAGTACTGTCGCAAGCCGCCTGAGGTGATCGTCGAAATTTCCGGCGAAGACGACGACGTCATCCAAACAAACGAGACAGGTCTGCCACTTCAATCCTGCTAACACCGTGTGCATAACGCGCTGGAACGTTGCAGGCGCTGAGCACAGTCCGAATGGCATAATATTGAACTCGTAGAAGCCGTCTGGGGTGATGAAGGCGGTCTTTTCGCGATCTCTTTCGTGGACTTCTATTTGCCAATAGCCAGACTTGAGGTCCATCGACGAGAAGTATTCAGCGCTGCAGAGCCGATCCAATGCGTCGTCTATTTGGGGGGGGGGGGGGGGCGGTATGCGTCCTCTTTCGTGTTCTTATTCAGACGACGGTAATCGACGCAGAAACACAGGGTTCCGTCCTTTTTCTTAACCAGGACAACAGGGGATGCCCACGGGCTTTTCGACGGCTGGATGATGTCATTCCGCAGCATTTCGTCTAATTGTTCTCTTATAGCTGCACGGTCTCGCGGCGAAACTCGGTAAGGGCTCTGGTGGAGTGGTCGAGCGCAATCCTCGGTGATTATGCGATGCTTGGCGACTTGTGTTTGTGGAATCCTCGATGACGTCGAAAAGCAGCCTTTGTATCGTCGTAGCAGAATTCTGAGCTGAGCTGCTGTTGCTTAATCACGGGGAGACTTGGATTAATGTCGTAGTCTGTTTCGGGAACCATCGTCGTCGGGATAGATGCGGCGGGATCCGATAGGACAAACGCATTACTGGATTCCAGAATTTCCTCGATGTACACGATCGTCGTGCCCTTGTTGATGTGCTTGAACTCTTGGCTGAAGTTTGTCAGCAACACTTCAGTATTCCCTCCATGCAGTCGAGCGATCCCTATTGCGACGCAAATTTGACGGTCTAGCAGTAGACGTTTGTCGCCTTCGATGACGCCTTCTACGTCAGCGGGTGTTTCGGTGCCGACCGAAATAACAATGCTCGAGTGAGGCGGGAACACTCGAGAACACTCAAAGCGTGGTGACTACGAAAGCTTTCCGGCGGTATCGCTTGATCTTCCGACAGCATTATCGATTTTGACTTCAGGTCTATGATTGCGCCGTGTTCATTCAGGAAGTCCATGCCGAGAATGACATCTCGTGAACACTGTTGGAGGATAACGAAGGTGGCAGGGTAAGTCCGGTCATGAACGGTTATTCTTGCCGTGCGGATTCCAGTCGGCGTAATGAGGTGTCCTCCAGCGGTCCGAATTTGGGGGCCCTCCCATGCAGTCTTAACCTTCTTCAACTGGGCGGCGATGTTTCCACTCATTACGGAGTAATCGACCCCTGTGTCGACTAAGGCAGTGACTGCGTGGCCGTCGAGAAGTACGTCGAGGTCGGTGGTTCTTTGTCTGGCGTTGCAGTTGGGTCTTGGCGTCGGATCACGGCTGCGTCGTGTTGAACTGAAGCTTGAACGTTGCGTCGTCAAGCCGTTTTTCGTCGGTGTAGTCTTGGCTTCCTGACTTCGTCGGGACGGCGGCGTGTCGTCCTTAGGTCGTCGAGATGGTTTCTTTGTCGTCTTCGTCGGCGGTGGAGGATCTTAGTCAGTTCTACGAACAGCCACCGCACCTCCATCGGTTGCTGCTTTTACTTTTCCGGGTATGGGCTCGCTGACCGGCCCCGGACTGGGCCAATGTATGGTCGGCGCTGCGGCAAGAGGTAGCGGCCTGGTGATGGCGAACGCGACGGTCGTCGAGAGCTCCACTGAGTAGCGGCGACGTAGTCGGCGATATTGCGAGGGCGTTCACCTTGCTGCGGGCGCGCAGCGTTGACGGCGAAACCTCGCAGTCCCATCTCCCGGTATGGGCATCAGCGATACACATGGCCGGTTTCTCCGCAGTGATAGCAGAGCGGGCGGTGCTTGGGGGCTCGCCAAATGTCCGTCTTCCTCGCGTAGGTGCGCTGGGCGACGGGTGGGCGTGCTGGCGGCGGCGGCGGCGGACGACGGAATTGCGTCGTTGCAGGGCCCTGGCGTGGTCACGGAGGGGGACCTTGACGGCGTGCAACGGCGGCGTATGTCATCGCTTCTGGCTGGGGCTGCGGTAATTGTGGTTGCAGCTCGGGAATTCCAAGCGATCGGTGCACCTCTTCTTTCACAATGTCGGCGATCGAAGCCACTTGGGGCTGCGACGAAGGCAGGACCTTGCGCAGTACTTCGCGCACAATGGCCCTGATGGTCTCCTGAAGGTCGCCGGAATCCAGTCCTTGGATGGCGTAGTGCGGCGTGAGCCCCTGGCGGTTATATTGCCGGGTGCGCATCTCCAGAGTTTTCTCGATCGTCGATGCCTCTGCAGAAAACTCAGCTACGGTCTTCGGCGGGTTTCGAATAAGTCCTGCGAAAAGTTCTTGCTTGACGCCCCGCATCAGGAAGCGGACATTTTTCTCCTCTGACATTTCCGGGTTGGCGTGCCGGAAAAGACGGGCCATCTCCTCCGTGAAGATCGTGATCGTCTCGTTTGGCAGCTGCACTCTGGTTTCTAGTAGTGCTCCGGCTTGCTCTTTTCGCACGACGCTTGTAAACGTTTGCAAGAAGCCGCTTCGGAACAGGTCCCACGTCGTTAAGGTGGCTTATCGGTTCTCGAACCAGGTCCTGGCGGCGTCTCCAGTGCGAAATAGACATGCCGCAGCTTGTCGTCGCTGTCCCAACTGTTAAACGTAGCGACCCTCTCATGCGTCTCGAGCCAGGTTTCCGGGTCCTCGAATGTTGATCCGCGGAACGTCGGAGGTTCCCTGGGCTGCTGCAGCACGATGGGGGACGCTGGGGCTGCCATTGGGGTTGCCTTGGCCACAATCTTCTTGGTCTTCTCAGGTACAAGTCCGTGCGCCGGGGACAGCTGTTGAAAAGGCGGGTTGGTCGATGCTCCGGGACTGCGTTGGTGTTCTCTTTGCGGTCCGGGCTTGGATCACGGCTTGTCGGGGCGTCCGGTACATGAACGAAAAGCACCTCCACCAGATGTCACGTGGTGGTGACGTTGAAGAACACAGTAGCAAATACTGTGAAAGACAAAACTAACTTTTATTGGGCGAACCTGTGCCCACAAAAACAGGCTACACTTATAGCACAACGATAGCGGCGAACACGGTCGGCGATCGTCGAAAATCTGATCAGCGGGTCAAGTGCGTCGGCTTTTGTAGATCGGTCGTCGAATGTTCCAGATTAACCGCTGGGACCCGCGTGTCTTCCACAAAGTTCTACACTATTGGCGTCGCGCATAGATGCAATCAGATTACACAAGTTGCGGTGAAAGACAGTGGACGGAACAATCGATAACATTCCAGAAACTTCTTTTACATGCAGGCGCGTCTTGCGCGGTGCGATAACATCTTTTAGGCGGTGAAACGTGGTCGCCCGATAAAGTTAAGTACATGTGTCAATACCTTCACCATGTACATCATAAACAGAAGCGGAGATAAAGGGCACCACTGCCTCAGTCCCTTGTTGATATGAACTTTCTCCTCGCTCCTCATCCCTTCCCATTCAACGCAAAGGGTATTTTCTAGATAAGTCTCTCTCAAAAGCTGTAGAAAATCGTCACCTAAGCCTTCCGCTTTCATAATATCCCACAAGATGGTGCGGTCTACTTTGTCATAGGCTCCTGTAATGTCTAACAAAGCCACATATAATGGTCTGCTTTCTACTTTTGATATTTTAATACACTGAGTAAGAACAAACAAGTTATCATCAAAACACCTGCCTATTTTGAAGCCATTCTGAAGTTCTCCGAAAATGCCATTATTCTCTGCCCATTGCAAGCTTAAAGCTTTAATTTGATTGCCTGCATTGCTAGCCTGTATATTAACGATGTAATGGTCAACGGTCTATACGAGTGAATTCTATCTTTCTCCCCTTTGCCTTTATAAATTAAATTCATTCTACTGTGTCGCCAGCTGTCTGGTATTCGTCTATCTTTTAAATTTTTTTTCACTGCTTTTACCAGAGCTTCCTTACTTTTTGGTCCTAGTTCGTTAATCAGCCTAACGGGAACCTCGTCTAGCCCTGTGGCTGCGCGCTTAGGAATATTCTCTTCCGCTTTCTTTCCAGTTGAAATTTGTCAGCACGAGCTCCTTTTCCACCTGGGTCTCTTTCATGCTCTTTTTTTCTTCAAATACAACCTCGCCGTTGCCTTGGAAAGATTCGGCTGTTATTTTTCCGATGTAATTTATTGCCGCTTCTCCTTCCAGTCTGTTTTCATCTTCGTCTAGCATATGTTGTTGTATTGTTGCTGACCTCCTTCCTAATAATATTATGTGGTTGCAAAATATTCTAGGTACGGCCTTCTCTTTTTCACGTATTTCTGACAACCAACATTCACTTTCACCTTTTAATTTTGCTTGCACCAGTATTTGAACCATTGAATTTTTCTCAAGGTATATTTCCCATTTACTGGTTACTTCATCCTGCGGCAACTGCGCCTTCTTTGCCTGCGTGGGCTCTCGAGAGGCTTTCTGTCGTTCGGCGATCGCTTCTGGTATCTCCCTGTTCCACCAGCTTGTCGGTTTCTTTCTTCCTTTCCTACGAACATGTTGTTTCTATTTCCGTATTTCTGTCGTGATTACACTTAGAAGTTCACCATATTCCCACTCTTTACTTGGCCATTTGCCAATTTCTTCCTCGACTCTAGTGACTATATTTGCTATTTGTTCAGCCATCAAATTTGGACTGGCCATTTTGCGCTCCTTGCTCTCTTTCCCTACTATATATCCCACTTTTTAAATGATGCGTTTATGGTCACTCCTTTTGCTGCTATGCACTTCCTCATCAATGACCATTTCTCTCAACTTATCATCAATTCCTTCTGTCATCAGACAGTAATCAATGGTCGATTGCCGGCTTCGCACTTCCCACGTGATCTGCCCTTCACACTTAGGCCCTGTATTGGCGATAACAAGGTTATGTTGCTCACAAAGGTCTAGCATTGACTTCCCGTTGTTGTCGGTATAGCCATCTAAATCCAGTATGTGGGCATTCATGCCACCTAATAGGACAATTTCAGCACCAATTCCGATATCCTTAATATCAGCGCGTATGCATTCCACTAACTTTTTATTCTTCTCTGTGCATTTATTTCCGGTCCACAAATGCGTAACGCCCAGCCAAGTTTTTTCCCCACTCATTGTACCTGATCACCAAAGATGCTCTTCACATCTTGTCACGCATTTACTCTTTTCCATTTGGTTCCCTGATGGATGAGCATTCCAACTCTCCCTCCCTTTCTTGCCAAATTAGTTCTGTTGTACCCTACCCAAACATAATTCTCAATAAGTGGCGGCTCTTCTGAGTCTCTAGGGTGCGTTTCTGTAACCGCATACGCCCCTATTTGTTCTCTATTTAACTGCTGCTCAATCTCTGGCCACCTTTCCTTTATTCTGCCGCCCTGCATGTTTATGCAGCCTATTGCATGGCGAGCTGTCTTTCTTGCTTTCCTCCGTTTCTTGCTATCGACGGCGATGCTTTTCTGAGGTTCCCCTAGGGACCTTCTTCTTTACTATCTACTCTGGCCTCCTGAGCGGCCGCGGGCCCCCTAAAAAAGCAACAGCGCGACCACCAATTCGCCAGCCCACTTCTTGTGCCAGCCTGTAACTGAAGTGGATCTCGTCTCGTTAAAACCACCACACCTTCTCACTTCCCTCTTTATTTCGACCATCTCGAGGCCTTTCTCTCGGCTCATTTTCCATATTGCCTCATTAGCAGCCATTACCGCTCTTTGTACGTGACTGTCACGTACAGGCACCTCCGGCACCGTGCTCCCCACGGTCTGCACCTGAGGGGATAACTCGCGCAAGACGTCCACCCTTTTCACCAAGCGTTCGGCTACTCCTGTCCCTTTCCTGTTCATGACGTCATTTAAACACACCTGCTACTGTGACAAGATTGCGCAAGTGGGCATTTTCAGCGAGCTTTTCTTTTGCTCGCTCCATGACAGAACCCAGTGTCCACCCTGGAAATGTCCTTACCGCCACTCTTCTATCGCATTTCACCCTCTCCGAAATTGCTTTTGAGGAACTAGCCATGTTTAATTCGCCGGCGATAATCTCCCTTTCACTCTCTCCTTCCTCTCCCTACTTCCTTTTATTCTTTTCCTCGTGATTCGAACTCGACAAGGGGCATTGTCCCCTGGGCGCCTGCTTTTTCTGCGCGGCGGCCTCGAGGTAGCTGCCGCTCTTTCCAGCTAACCCTTCATTACGCTGCACGAATTTCATGTAACCTGGTGACACTCCCTAGCCTGTCGCGTCGGAGGTCTGCGTTCCATTGTCACGCACATTCTCGTTCACAATGGCGGCCCTGTCAGCTCTTCTTCGGCTGCTTCTACTCTCTTTTCAACTACCTTCCTTGCATAACATTCCCTGTTTAGCTCATTTTTGAGCCCTTTTGACAATTTTGACAAGCTCTTCCTGGAAAGCCTCCATTTTCTGCAGCCCAGTATCGACATCACATTGTGTTCCGGTTGGTTCGATGCCCTCTCCATTCTCATCCGTGTACTCATCTGCCTTGAGGGATCCCCCGTGCACTGCCTGCTTTCCCGGACTTCTCGCCATGTATTGTGCGGCTTTTTGCAAATACTATAATACTACAATGTGCTACTACTGATGCAAATACTACAATACTATACCACTATATCAATGCAGAGCACGTGCCTTTCAGCAAGAACCGATACGCACAGGATCCATATCCTCAAAATGTCACAAAGCAACTCTCAGCACTATTTCGAAAGCAAACAATGCCGCGGATACCGAAGGTATGACACGCTCTCGCACGCACTCAACCACGCGGCCACGCTCTCATCTTCCCACCAAAAACACGCGCAGCAAAACCACCTAATAGCTATAAATCGTGGCAACTCAAAGCCACCATTTAAAGACTGCAACCACTCAACGTCCCAACCGGCTGCACGTGTTCAAGCACGTGGCGCGAAAGGACGCTCTAACAATCATGCAAAACCAAATGTGCACGAAACGCACCCGCGCACCCGAAATACGAAAGACAAAAAAGATACAAAAAGAAAAACCACCCAATTACAATTTAAAGGCAAGAAATCAGCAAATCAAAAACAAGCAAGCTCAAAGCATGCACAAAAACTTATGATTTCGTCGCGACCATGGAGCCCCGAAAAGCACATCCATTCGCCACAAAGTCCAAACCAGAACTTCCGATGCGGTGGAGTCGAGCGCCATCTGGAGGTGTCGCAAGAAAGTGCGCGCGCCATTCCGTCGGCTCCGAATTCTGCGCCTGCGGCGCACGGAAATTTCGGATGCCGTGGCCCAATTATGATTAGTAGAAATGGTGGAAGAAAGGGTTGCGCCGCAAAATTATGTTTTCTCGTACATTCAAATTACAATTCGATGCTATCATGTCTGTAGGTTGCGTGTAAGTTGTGCTTTACACTTTTTCTGCCGTATTTTACTCAGAGAAATTCAATTATTTCAGTAATAGTGCTAGACGCAGGGCCTAAGTGTTTGGGTATGCGTGGTTTGGTTTGCACGGTGCGGAATGTTTTTTGTCCATACGTTGGTGGACGCGGGACGGTGAAGCCTGATTTTCCGCGACAGAGGCCCTACCGATATCGCGTTAATGCAGGCAATGCACTTTGCAGGTTGTCCATACGTAAGTGGTACTCGTAAATGCCTGTTCTGAATCATATTTTTAGGGACAAATCCTGAGATTTGTTTCAAGGTCCTGTGGTGAGGTACAGAAAGTATCATGTGACTTAAGAATGGCAAGAAGTGCACCAAAGTATGTCCAGTGGTGTAGAAATTAATTATTATCAACGATAATCAAGGATTGATTAGTGAATGTGTTGAGCTTCATTACGATGGCTTGTAGCAGATTAAGGTGGATTCGGGTCGATTATGGTGTAATAAAGTGGATCAAGGGGGATGAAGGAGGACTGACGTGGATTTGGGTGGATTAGGATGAATTAAGGTGAATTAGGGTGTATTAATGAAGATTAATGTGGATTCAGGATGATTAAGGTGGACGAAGGAGGATTGAGGTAGATTAAGGCTTATGACAATTGGGTTTACAAGGCTTTTGCCTTCGCTTCTTTTAGAGGAGAGCTAAGGACACCTGAGAACATTTAGAATTCCAAAACTGAGTCTGAAATATGGCGATGGCTTAAGAGTTGCCGTTTTTAGCCCAGATTTACTCTAATCCATTAAGCTGCCAAATCTTTAAGATGTCATATCTTAGTGCGGAATAAAGCTAGAAAGAGTAGACAGAGAAGTATGCTTCGCAAAAAAAAAAAGAGAGGACCAGTATTTTTTTTTAATAGAGGAAAAGAAAATGTTCAATATAAAGACATACGTTGCGGCTATTTCAAGTAAGTATTATTCGATCACCCTTTGCATTCTCCTCGTACTTTTCAGGATATGAAGAAAAACTGATGTAATGTCCCCAGGGCACCCATAGAGTCTATGAAGCATAGCGAGAGTGCGCTTGTCATTAGACTGCCGGCTCCATTCGCAGTGGCACGCTGTGACATCTATCGCTAGAGTGAAAGAACAGACCACACTACATTGGTGTTGTTACGATATGCTTTGCGAATTATCGTTACTAGAAAACCTAAGAATGTTTTCGTGTAGGTCAATTTCAGCGGGTGTACACGCATGAATATCTTTGCGCAAGCTCTACTTTCGTCCATGGCGAGTGGGAAAAAAAATTGCGCTGTACGACCTTAGGCTTTTTCCTTATGAAATAAACTACAAGTGAGGGCGGATTGGGTGCTAGCAGACAACCAGAGCACAGATATTTCACGTACATTTAATTTACGAATAGCTTTGCGGCACCCACTATGTAATTGAATGAATTGCTTTTGTAAGTAGTGGAAGTGAAAGAGTACAAGCAGAAGCATCTGGCTTTCCGTTCTGGGGACGTATTTTGGGACAATCACTTTCGTGGATACTATTACCTTTGCGTGAAAGAGTGCTCAACCAGCCAATCACTTCATCCGGTTTTGCTCATGCAGACAAATTTACGCGCACTGAATGTCATTAGGCGAAAGTGATTACGTGCTTTGTTTTGCATTGTTTTTTACGTTTTCGCGCTAGCCACGGTTGCAAAAATTTCCACCGTGATCAATATACTGTTTACACTATAAGTGAGTAATAGCTTTTGCCGCAGTAATGTACTATTAGTCATTTTATATGAGCTAGAGAAATAACAAATATGCAGAAATTACTTCATGCGTATTCGCTTTTATGCTCGTGCCTGAATTTCAGAAGTTTATGCGGTCAGCGCCAATGCACGTCCCCATAGCGCGAATTGTGAGAATAGCGCTACTCCTGGTGTATCCGTCTTCAGAATGTGTCACAAACGACACAGGTGCTCCCCTTTGCTATGCATTGCTCGACGCAGGCTTCTTCGACCAGTGTCACGTGCAACTATTTCTCAGCAAAGTTTGGTATAGTACACCGTGTAAGTGCGGCTACTCACTGGTTCAACTTTATTGTCGCGACAAGCGCCCAAATTGTCTGATAAGGAAGCTGTTTGACAGGCATATCTGATAAAGTGTTGAGTATTTACCACATATTTATTCATTTTTTTTCCTAGACGAGGCACCTGCATGTCTTTACGTACACTGTCAAAACTTTTTCACCCATAAGAGAGTTTTCTTATCGCACGGGTAACACCCGCACTTTAGGGCCTTAAAAATGCATAGGACGATAGCGGCGCCTCAACTATACGTGCAATGAGAAAAGGCCTAATTGAAAACTATGTCATCTTTCTGGAAGCCTTTGCGCACAGAAATATTCTAAAGAACAGTTTGAAATCCATCCATTTGAAATTCTCCTCTGGGATAATTTTGTGCACCCAAGACTGTCAGAATGATTACATTGTTTTCAACTATTTCTTTTGTTATCTCAAGTCTAGCTAGATATCTGTTGTCGTCCTGTATAGGTTTTCGTAGGACACTAACTGTAGGGTGTCACCCATGCGACAAAAAGACACCCTTAAGGATATGAGTATATTTAGCGTGTATATGCGATAGAAAAAAATGATATGCAATGCTGCAGGCTGTTTACTTCTCTCACAGCGAACTTTGTGCATTCTGTATTTTCACTGTATTTTGGAATATGCGATGCAAGATGTTAGCGAAGAAAAAGAGAAGAAAGTTATCATTACGCTATATTTGCTATATATTGTTACGGTGGGAAAAGATGACAACGTCGTCGAAGGTGAAGACGACGTAGTGGCAACAGCCTCGCGGGATTCTCAGCTGCTGTTTATACAAGGCTTGTAAATGCATCTTGTAAACAGTTTTATACCCGTGACATTTTGGTGGACGTGCGGGGTACGCGTCTTCGCCACGGAGCTCCACAGCGGACGTCTCACCCAGCCTGGCACCATGATTCCAGTGGAAGGCACCGCGTCTGCAGCTTCAATGCCGACTATGCATACCCAGTACGTCGCTCTACCTCAGCCACAAGACCCCGGCAAGTTCACCGGCCTGAATAGTGTTGAAGTAGAAGAACGGTTGAAGATGTATATGAGCACGTCAGCAAGGTGAGCAGGTGTGATCCGGCCATAATGCTGACCAATGTCGTGTTCTACCTCGACGGAACACCGCGAACGTGTTTTTACACACACGAGGAAGAGCTAACCAGCTGAGACTTGTTCAAAGAAAAGCTGTTCGACATTTTTGGCAATCCGACCAGTCGACAACTAGCCGCCAAGCAACTCGCCCCGCCTGCCCTAACTGCTACCGAGACGTATGTCTCCTATATTCAGGATGTCCTAGCTCGCTGTCATAAATCCGACACGTCCATGCCAGAGGCGGACAAGGTTAGACCCATTATCAAAGGCATCGCGGACGACGCCTTCAACCTTCTGGTCTTTAGAAACTTGTCGACTGTCGACGCCATCATGAAGGAATGCCGCCGCTTCGAGCAGGCGAAGAGTCGTCGTATATACAATCAGTTTACACGGCTTCAAAATACTGCAGCGACCTCTTCCTGTACCGGCCCCACCGACCAATCTTGCTCGCTATCACCAAGCCAATACGTGACCCGAATTGTGCGCTGCGAACTCGAAGCGGCGTTTTCTGCCTTGCCTCAACCGACGTCGTGGAACAAGCACCGCTGAAACGACACCGCTCCTCCAGTCCGTGGCTCGGCAGGAAATCGCTAATATGGGTCTTCCCAGCGCCTGCTCCTTGAATCGCCCTAACACTCGCCCTGCTCCTATGGCTCGTTCCTATCGCAGTCCACCTCACAGTGTCCATTATCCCTACAACACCATGAATACATCGGACTGGCGTACACCTGACGACAGGCCGATCTATTTCTGCTGCGGCTGAATCGGTCACGTTTCCCTCACTGCCGGAGCCATTGGCCGTGCTCTACTCGAAACACCTTCCAGAATTCAAGTTCGCCCCGAAGTTCCTCACCCCGTTGCTTCTACGACGCTTCCGACGCCACTACCTCGACTCACTATTATGCTCGCTCGCCCTCGCCTCAACGTCACCGGCCACGTCCGCCCCAGCTTCACCGCTCGCCGTCGCCGACCTGCCCCGGACCGTTCCAGCAGGAAAACTAGGCAATACGGCACTTCGAGGTGGTGCTACAATGTTGCATTCGCCGCAAAATTCTCCTTTGACGCTGTTTACGAGACATAACCTTCTTGATGTCCATGTTGATGGCACACCCGTCACAGCCCTCATAGATACCGCAGCACACATATTATTGTTCTCACCCACAACGTTACTGTCCCGCTACAATACTGAGGGTCTTAGACAATCGCACATACCTCCCTGTGGTGAATTTAGGGCTCGCTAAGCAAGCTCTGCCTGAAGATATCACCCTGGCTAGAATCACTGCTTTACAAGTTAGTTGCGTTGAGACTTTTGCCGTCGACCCTTCCTGTGACGCTTTCTGGTCTGCCAAATGTACTGATAACGACATCAGGAAAATGATCGCCCCGATCTCACTCCCGCGGAGTCTGAACAGCTGTGCAGTCTATTGCTTCCGTACAAAGATACATTCGACCTGAACAACCAACTCTTAGGCCAGACGTCACTTGTCAAGCATCGTATACATACAGGCGATAATCCACCCACCCATCGGCGACATTACCGAGTCTCAGTTTCAAATCCTCATCAAAACGGAAGTAGACAAGATGCTAGCGAAATACATCATAGAGCCATCGTCAAGTCCCTGGGCGTAACCTGTCGTGCTGGTCAAAAAGAAGGACGGCTCATGAGGATTCTGCGTCGATTACCGCCACCTCAACCGTATCGCGAAGAAGGACGTCTAGCCACTACTTCGTATCGATGACGCCCTCGATTGCCTACGGAACACAGTATTTTTCGTCCATCGTCCTATGGTGTGGACATTGGCAAATCGCTGTCGATGACCTAGATCGTGAAAAGACCGCGTTGATAACACCTGATGGTCTTTACCACTTCAAAGTTATGCCTTTTCGACTATACAAAGTTCCGGCTACCTTTGAACGTATGATAGACTCATTACTTCAAGGATTCAAGTGGTCGACTTGTCTCTGCTATCTAGAAGATGTTGTTGTGTTCTCGCCCTCATTCAGCACACAGATTTAGCGCCTTTCGATGTACTTGCTGTTTTTCGCAAGGGTATTCTACAGCTCAACTCCAAGAAATGTAACTTCAGCCATCGTGAGGTTACTGTTCTTGGACCTGTCGTCAACGCGACTGGCATCCGACCGGACACAGAGAAAATTCGTGCCGTGAAAGAGTTCCCTGATCCACGGGCCGCACAAGATGTCCGAAGTTTTATGGCACTTTGCTCTTACTTCCGCCACTTTGTTAAAAATTGTGGATGGCGCCATTAAACATTATGTATGCCACGGCTGCTCCATGTTGAACCTCGCCGATTCGTCTCCACTTAACCATATAATTCTAAATTTCAACTACGACAATTTTTCGAGATCGACATCAATACACTGTGGATGTTCTTGTTCACATGCGCGTCGGCGACGTCTGTAAAACACCTAGGTTGAGTTGCCCCCTCCCCGTTTATTTCTTACAAATTACTTTCATCCCTCCCCTGAAACAAGTTAACTTGCCTTCTCTTCAGTTAGAGGGCGTATTATGTCATGCGGTAAATAGGGGCAAACGCCAAGCACGCTGGTAAATAATGGCAGACGACAACGACGAGAAGTGCAGCAATAAAGGGGGCTAGTTGGTGAACGTTCATGGTTATATTGCGCTCAGTTTTACAAACACGTTATTAAGGAAGGACAGGACGTGGACGGACAAAGCGCAACGTCCGTCCACGTGCTGTCCTTCCTTAATATCGTGTTTGTAAAACTGAGCGCAATATAACCATGGACGAGAAGTGCGCAATCGTGAGGTATGTGTTTACAGGGAGACACTGCTGTCACGATAAGTTACGTTCCCTTTGAATGGCGAATGATGGTTGAAGAGTGGTGATGCATTGTTGGATGCACAAGACGCAGTCTCACCCGCCGGAAACACAATTTTATCCAATCTTTATCACATTGACCCGAATAGGTCAGGCCTCGCACAGTCGTCAAGTTTGTGCACCTGCTATTGGCAGACCTGACCTGGACCATAAGCCCTCCGGGTGAAAAAGGATTGCTTTCATATAGTTGCTTTGATCATGCGCATGTGAAATCAACCATTCTTCATGGCGTAGAGAACAAAACGAAATAGAGAGAAGCTGTGACACGGCGCACTATAAACATCGGTACATCACCATTCTCAAAGACTACCAATAGTCCTCGCCGGTGCTTCCCCTCATAGCTGTTGCTACATATACGGGTTTATTTGTGCATACACTTAAGCTGACTCATTGTATGACTTCCGAGACGCATTTTTTTTTGCCCCTTATCCCAAACGAGAAACAAGCCGTGGTCCCCGCGAGATAGCAGCACCCACCACCGCCTCGTTCAGCTGCCAACGGCTTCAGTTTTGGTATCGGCGAGCGTTCCTGCCGGGATGTCATGCGTTCCGTAAATTAGAGATCATATTCCCAAAGTCTTAACCTAATAAATGTCTTCTGTCAAACAAGTGAGCTGCGCGCATTGAAATTGTACGAAAAAGGAAAAATATTCTGCAGTTTGTACGGCTTCTTGTTCCCTGTTTTTGAAGGTGTCCGGTCCCCTCAGTTCTACACGTTAAAAAAATAATGAGACAGATCAGTACGACTTTTTGTGAAAAAAAAAATAGCTTTGATTACAGTTACCAAACGCTCCATCGCTGCCCCACGAAAATAATTAAGCAACGGCCTTAAAATAAAAAAAAATAATTTATCGTTAGTTCATAACCTCATTTCTCATCCATCATTGCGCAAATTCACTTCGTAGAATCAGCTCGCCCGACACGTTGTTTATCTTTATCTTAAAATTTCTGTGAAATTTTCTACGAGAACCTTGCCTCGTTTTTTTCGTGAAGGCATCTGCAGCGACAACTTAAAACTAACTGAATGTGCGCGCTGGGGTGAAGGGCTGTGTTTTAAAACACGAGCACCTTGCTTACAAGATTGTGCTTACTCAATCCTGTCAGGGTCAGATATGGGTGTTCTGTAAAACGAATTATTCCATTGTTAGTGGTGATAAGGCAAGGCGGATCCGATTCGGCCAGAGGGAAACTGAAAATTTGCCCATGCGTGACTCCCTGGCATTAACGTCAGAGGTGGTCATCGCTATGTAGAAGCGAAGTTTTAATTTATCGGGGGGCATCTGATGCACTTCGTACCAGTTCACCTTACCCGTTTAACCATTTAAACTTAAACGACTAGTTGTAACAGACGCCACGAGACATTCGCGTTAATTTGAAAAAGCGGGCAAACCTGCAATCTAATTCATTATAAAACTGCATCATATTAAGCCCTAAATACTGTTTCTATGTCACAATCACCATAATAGGCGTTTATGTTACCCGTATATGTAAAAAGATATAAAAAATGCATGTCTCTCTATTTCTGTATGTCAGAGTCATCATAGACTGCCCTAATAGAGCAGCTGAGTAGCAGCTTTTAGCATAAATGAAGGCCGCTTGAAAGCGCGTCCTGGAGAAATAATGTGAAATTTATTGTATGAGAAAAGCTGAGGTCGGACTTGCAAGAGAGGTAAGCAAATCCGCAACCCTTCCTGGCTCCGGTGATCGAGGAGTACCTGAAGGGAGAAAGAGATAAAATAAAACGATAGGAAAGCTGCAGGATGCTTACTCAGAGAATAGGGTAACATATATGCACGTGTGTTTATCCCTTTATACGCTTTAGTTCCCGCATAATGCAAGTGCTCACGGCTGCCTGGTCTGTCAAGCTTGTTTGTCAGATAATGCAACAAGGTAGGTTTATTTGACGACTAAAAAAAGCAACTGATTTAGAATTAGGGTTACCAATGGTAAAGAAACGCATGCTCGTGTGCACGATATCAAATGTTTGTGATAAAGCGGCATCATTCTCGCGCATTTCAAGTATGGTAGACTTGAAATCACGATGATATGTTTACGCTAGCCTCCCGTATGAGGCCGGTGGCGCTGCTGAGCACACCAATCCCTTGCGGTTGGTGACCAGCATGATACAATTATTTAAGCTTAATGCTTCGGCATTGCCTCTTTTCACTGTAAAGCTGTAATATCCGAAAGGGATCGCATAAAAATAATGCGACATTGTTTGTGAGGACAGCATTCCCGAAATGCGTGTGAGTGCATTGTAAAGAATGCGACAAACAAAACAGACAAGAAAATTAGGTTATCATCCTTTTTCTCAAAAGAGAGAGCGAGAGAGAAAATTGACTAACGCCGCAATAAGCTCGCATAGTCGCGCCGCACAGCGTTTACAGATCCATAAATATTGATGTCACATGCTTGGACCATGCATTATATCGAGTATAGTTATCTATAATCCACCTACCACTGCTTCGGATGCTAGCGCAGTTCGTAAATCGTCGCTTTGATGGACAAGTGTAATCCACACTGTAAGGTATGCTGTTATTACTAACCAAAACTACATTATTCATGGATGGAAACCAAGTAGTCCCGCAATGCAATGTGTAGCTAACCATTTGAACGCTCCTCAAAGTAGAACAGCACTTCTACCCTAGCAGAACGGTACCCACGCTGTTACGATCATAGTATATGTTTCGTATCTCCTAAACCTCAGCTTAGAACTAAAGAAGAATGCTGCTCTAAGGTTACATTATTGAATGGAATTTTCGGAAATGCACCCTTGATCTCCGAGGCTGACTCTAGGCGCAAACACACGCGCCCACATCGCGCTGCGTCCTCCATCCGCCTCAACGCCAGCAGAAAGTCCGGCTATGCCGACTTAAACCATTTCAGTACGTCTCGCGAAACCGTTTTCCACAAGACGCCACGTGATACTAAAGAGACCATCCGAGCATTAAAAGAAAAACCAGAAATACAAGACGAAGCGCTCGCCCAATCCAATATGCCGAATGCCCATAGATGGCGGCACTGCGTACACAATATGGTGGCGCCATGAAAAGACGGCCTATAGGTAGCGTTCTTCAAAAGGGGAGAGAGGGCAAGGCGGGTGGGAGAGACAACCGCCGAGAGTGTGTGTGACACGGCCGTGTGTCAGCCGGCCGTGTGCTTCTCCGTCGAAGGGGCCTGATTGGAGAGCAGGGAATGCAAGTGGGAGCAGGAAGAGCAGAGGCCAGTGAGCTATCGTCCCTTTGAGAGAGAGATTAAAAGAAATGGCAAAAAATGGTGTTCGTGGAAAGAATAATAAAATGGAATAATAATACCAATAAACGAAAAAAAGGAAGGAAAGAAGAGAAAGAAAGAACACTAAGCAACGTACCCAATGAAAAATAACTAACTGCTGTTGCCTATAGCTTGAAATTTAGCATAGCGAATACATTCTAAAGCTCCCTTTGAAACATGTATGCATATCGGTTGCAACAGGCATAACTAGCTCTGTGATATACAGACAAATAACTAACCCGCTTGAAGTAATGCTCCTGCAGGCTCATATAACCTGTTTATATGAGTGGTGTAAATTGTGGAAAATGGAGATCAACATCGAGAAGACAAAGCAGATGACGTTTTCCATGTTCACTATTACTCCGGCGAATGCCGGCATATTTGCAAAAACTCAGTCATCTAAGTATCAGGGTGTGCACCTCTAGTCTAATCTAACGTGAAAAGTTCTCATATAGAATATTACAAATAAAGTTTTTAAAACTTAGGTCTTTTAAAACGTCGTTTGCCGGCGAGCAATGCCGAAACAAAGCTATATGCCTACTCAGTACTAATTAGGTCAACATTAGAATATGCTTCCGTAGTATAGCATCAAAATAGCGTGATCTTTCAAGTCAACTTGAATCTGTGCAGAACAGGACAGCCAGGTTTATTTTATCAGTATTTTCAACTTATCGAAGTGCAACGGGATTGAAGCGAAGACTTAACTCTCGAATCTTGACAGATGACGCAGGATATCTATTTTGTCATTGTGTCACTCTTTGTGCTACAGCAATACTGATTTTGCAACAAGGAATATTCTGCCGGCGCATCATATCTCTTCACGCAGAGATCGTCGCCTCAAAGTACAGCCAATTCTCGCAAGAATATTGAACCATTATAACTCGGCATTTGCCTTGTCAGTATAAGAGTGAAATGATCTGCCGTAACAAACAGTCAACCTTACTGAGGTGTCATATATTTAGAACGAACTGCTGATGCATCTGGATCTAGTCAACATTCAGTAATCGCAATTCCGTCAATATGCATGAAATCAACATTTTCTATGGTATACCTCTTAATCATGAAATGATATCTGAAGTGCTCTTCTGCTTTTATTTGTAAATGCTATATATTGTACCTATTATAATTTGTTATTTGCCTTGCTATCTGTAACCATGTTCTACTCTATGATTTTATTACGGTATTGAAAGAGATAAGAATCGATAAATATTTTAAAGTTATGGATTAGATATGATTTTAAATATTTCCTGGGTCGCGCAGAACGGAAATTTTACTGTAGGATGTAGAGTTTGAGTTTATAAAAGTTATGACCTGATTGTTAGAAATGCTCGCTACAGCTTTGGGAACCTTTTTTATCTGTGTCCGCGGGTTGTCCGTTTAACCGGACGATCATTGATTGTCCAGCCTCACCAATATACTGTTACTTACAAAAGGAACAGACAAACATACATAGAGAGAAATTTATTTACAGAAAGGCAGAGAGGTCGGCCTGAGCCATAGCTTACTCTGGCCTGCTAATCTAAACTGGGGAAGAGGGACGGGGAGGGAAAGGGCTGATGAATGATGATGGTATAAGGAAGAGATGCGTATATACAAATTCACAGAGTTGTGGCCTCTCTAAAGCCGTGCGTCCAGCCCAGTGGCTTGGAGAAAAGCTATAGCGGGTCTTGTTAACAGGGCCGCGCTGTTTACATTAGGCCAAGAACCTGAAAGAAACTCGTCAGATAGCGGTCTCACATGGATCTTTGCAATGGAAGAGACAAGTTGCTGTCATTCTTGCGCGTAGGCGGGGCACACATGAAATATATGTTCAAGTGTTTTGGCACCTCACAGCATTCACAGTTTGGGCTAGTATCACTAGCACCTATCATATGTCTATAACGGTTGGCAAATGCGACACCAAGGCGAATCCGGTGCACCATGCTCGTGTGGCTTCTTTTGAGCTTGTGAGGCATACGAAATACGAGAACTAGTGCAAGTAACGCTAGTTTTCACTTCGTGTGTGTAAGCAGTCGCGGTGATATTACTTTTAATGTCACTTTGAAAGTACCTGCAGGTGTTACACCTGGGGCAACAACACGCTTCTATTACGGGGTAATGATGTTGGCTGCCTTTTGTGTGCATTAACATGTCTTTAAAATTTCTGTTCTGCCGATAGATAACCCTTGATACTAGCGAGAACGATTTTCTGAAACGCTCGTTACGTTATAATATTGTGTAGTATTTTTGTAGGATGTTGGTCGTGGTTTATCTGGCATCAGAATATTTTGTTCTAAAGGCTGGGGTCTCTTAGATTAGAGTGCAGGCTGTTTTTTAACTGATTCCGACTGCCTTTCCAATCTTCTCGCGTCGTCATAAACTCTGTCGAGACGAAGTTTTCGATACTTTCTTTCTGCTTGCGTGGCTTTATGGTCATTCAGGTGGTGGATATGATGTTTCTCTTCGTTGCTGATTCTCCTTATTCCTTTCGCTCGTCCGAGAAAAATTCCTTCCTTGCAGTGTCGCGGGTGATGATTGTTGTAGCCTAAATGTTGCTGGCTGTCTCTACGCTTCCCGCAAAGTGTCTTTTCAGTTTTCCATTTCACACGTTGACTGCTGTTCCCATGAATTTGATTTCACTATGACACTGGTGAGAAGTGAATTTAATACTCACGTAAAAGCGGCTGAAATGGCTAATTAGGTTTGTTAATATGCTTGCACCGTGTTCTCAAATTATAAATACGTTGTCAATGTAACGTAGATAGGTTTGAAATATTATAGGCTACGATTTTGTCAGATTTGATTAAAGCTCTCCCATGAAAATGTTGGCACATGTGGGAGCAAATGGTGTTCCCATGCTGGTGTCCAAAGTTTGCAGCTAATGAATGGAATCAAATTCGAAATAATTTAGCGAGAGAAGTAACCTAACGCGTGACAGGTAAACTTCACGAGCATGCGTTTGGGGACTGTGAGGGATTTCGATTCGATTTCAATTCCTACACTCATGGTTATTTGAGTGTGAAGGGCAGGACCATCTAAAGTCACTAGAATAGCGCGGTCACCAAGGATTTGGCTGGCGTTAATGTCTAAAATAATATCAAGGAAGTGTGGCGCGTCTTGAACAAAAGATAGAAGTGCGGTGGGCATTTTTCACAGGTGGTGACTAGAGAATTTAGATACTCGATAGGTAGGTGTGTTGTTTTTAGACACGAGAGTCTGACCTGGGATTTCTGCTACGGTAAAAAGTATATTAGGAAGGAGCTAAAGGCAGCCTGCTTCTTTGCTCTTGGGCCTCATGGAGCGATATTTATACTGCGTGATTAGGTCCCTGAATACGAGCTCCGCTATCCAACGTTGCAGAAGATTACTGTAGCCCGAAGTTGGGTCAGAGTCAAGTTTTCTTGTCTGCGTGTGGTTGCTCACTTGTTTGGAGGTCTCATTCTTGTACTCTTCTATAGGCCAGATTACGATACCGCCGCCTTTGTCTGCTGGCTTCTTTGCCATGTGGTATTTGAGCTTGGTCACGACAACGAACTGCCAATCAGTTCGTCTTTGCTCAGTCAAAAAGCGCGCACGAAAAGTGTTGGTGCGCAAAGCGATGACTCCCCTGTTTGCTAAATTTTTCCGTACAACCTTTCCCATGTGATCAATTTTGTCGCGACATGTGGAGCAGTAACTGCCAATGGAGCCAGAATGCCAATGGAAAGCGCACTTATGCTATGTTACAGAATCTCCATAAATTCCCGGCGTTTTTACACGATATATCTCTCCATTTCTCGAAGCGCGCTGAGCAAATGGAAACGATAGTCAAGAACTGTATATAAAACATCCGCAACGTTGGTCTTTATATGGGAATTTTCTTTGCTGACATTGAAATCCTAGTTATACCGTCGCCGACTTACAGAAAATGTCTACGCCCGACATGCCGTCCGAGCACGCTCGTGAGCTCTACCGCGTTCTGTTTTCCTACCACAATATTTTTTTACTTTAACGATCGTCCTTTGGCCCAAACTACAGCTCTTAAACATAGCATTAATACCGTCGATGCCCCCCCTATTTATCGCCGCCCGTATCGACTGTCACAGCCTGAGCGCCGAGTTATTCACGCAGAAGTTCGCAAAATGCTTGCCAAGAACATTATTTAACCGTCATGTAGGCCATGGGCGTCACCTGCTGTAGTGGTAAAAAAGAAGAATGGCTCATGGCGCTTTTGCGTGGATTATCGGCACCTTAACAGGGTTACCAAAAAGGACGTCTATCCCCTACCTCGGATTGATGACGCCCTTGACTGCCTCCACGGTGCTCGCTACTTCTCCTCTATTGACCTCCGCTCCGGCTACTGGCAGATTTCCGTGGACGATCTCGACCGCGAGAAGACTCCTTTTGCAACACCAGACGGTCTTTATCTATTGATAGCGATGCCATTCGATCTATGTAACGCTCCTGCCATTTTTGAAGGCATGATGGACTCCCTTCTTCCCGGTTCCAAATGGTCCACGTGCCTGTGCTGGTTGGACGACGTTATAATATTCTCCCCAACTTTCGCTACGCACCTCGAGCGGCTCTCAACAGTCCTGGACGTTTTTCGTCGAGCAGGTCTGCAACTCAGCGCAGTGAAGTGCCGTTTCGGCCGTCGCCACATTACCGTCCTTGGGCAGCTCATTGACGCGAACGGAATGAATTCGGACCCAGGAAAGATCCATGCTGTTACGCACTTCCCTGTTCCCAAGTCTGTCAAGGATGTGCGCAGCTTCATCGGACTTTGTTCGTACTGCCGCCGTTTCGTGAAAAATTTCGCCGCCATAGCACGACCACTAACCGATCTTTGAAAAAAGACGGCCCTTTCCAGTGGGGCGATAACGAGGCTTCTGCATTCTTACATCTAATCGACATTCTCACAACGCCTCCCGTTCTGGCCCATTTCGATCGTTCTGCACCTACCGAACTCCGTACTGATGCCAGCGGTCACGGAATCGGCGCAGTACTGGCACAACGCCATAGTGGCAACGACCGTGTTATCGCTTACGCCAGCAGGCTCCTCTCACCCTCGGCGCGCAACTATTCCATCAATTTTATCTAGCATTTTGTTCACTTCATTTTGAATTACTCGGCGTTCCGACGCAGACCCTCGATACGGTCGTTGGTGAATAGGCGCAGCATCGCCAGTAAGAATCCGATGTTTGACCGCGAGCGTCTGGCCTCAAGGGCGATCGTCCAAGTGAAAAATATCGCGGTAGGACGACAATACTTCGCAAAGGTCTTCAGCCTGCGTAGAGGACAAAGCACGTCGCGCTAAGCGAAAAAACACTGGTAGTGGATCCCCACCTCTTCCATATGTGGGAAGGCAGGCGAAGCCTTACTAAACGATGGAAGAGACAACGCTTAAACAGAAAGCTCAGAGCTAGAATAGAACAACTGACAGAAAAAGCAAATGAGTATGCTAGGGAACTACAAGCGAACAACTGGATAAAATTTTGTGACTCGTTACGAGGAACGCTCTCAACAACCAAGACATGGGCAATTTTGCGGAGCATGCTTGACCCATACAATACAAAAACAGTCACTACTAGAGCATTACACACATTGGTAGGAGAATTTAAGGGGGATGACGCATCCTTGATACAAACCCTGGCAGAAAGATACATCGGGACAGGAGGAGATAACATCGATAAGATAGAGTAGAAAGGCATGGACAATCCCAAGCTTGATGCACCCATAACGAAACAAAAAGTATATGCCGCCGCTCTAGCATTAAAACGTAACTCAGCCCCAGGCGAGGACGGCATCACGAATGCTATGTTAAGAAACATGAGTGATCAGCAACTGTAACGCCTAACCCGATACTTCAATGAGAAAATCTGGGAAACGGGAGAGCTTCCTAATCAATGGAAAGAAGCGACCATCATCTTAATACCTAAACCATGGAAACCTAGAACATTGCAGAATCTCAGGCCAGTATCTCTAACCTCCTGCTTAGGCAAACTTTTCGAAAAGGTCCTTTATGTCAGGCTTACCAGCTATATCGAAGGCCACAAACTTCTCTCGCACAACATGTACGGCTTCAGACAACACCTTTCTACACAAGACATATTCCTAAGGCTACGAGATGACGTGGTGCAAAATATCCCTACATGGGGAGAGAACATCATAGCAGCGCTTGACTTAAAAAGCGCTTTTGATACGATCTCCCATACCCTCATACTTGAACAGCTCGAAAGAATGGGCTGTGGAATTAAGATCACAATTACATCCGCTCTTTCCTTACTGGACGTAAAGCCACAATAGGTATGGAAAATATTCGATTTTCCAAACTCTCAATGCCTAACAGAGGCACGCCACAGGGTGCCATCCTCTCACCACTTCTCTTTAATATCGCAATGAACCGCTTCGCCCGACAACTAGAGAAAATTAATGACCTCAACTTCGCGTTTCACGCAGACGACATCACCTTATGGCATGCAAAGGCTCGTTAGGGCAAAAAGAACAAACTATCCAGGAGGCTATCGACTCGGTGAAGGACTTCGCAGAACAAAACGGCATGCGATGCGCTCCGGAAAAATCTGAGTTTATCCGGATCCACGGGCGTAACTACAGAAACAAACCGAGCATCCACCTAACGATGGGTGACCAGACGTTATCAGAAAGAAATATGATCAGAATTCTAGGACTATAGTTACAAAGCAACAAAACAGCCACTCACACTATTGCGACTCTCAAGTCAAGCACGAGGAGCATCGCTAGACTAATAAGCAGAATTACAAAAAAAGGTAAAAGGCTCCATGAAAACGAAACCATAACACTAGTCCAGGCTTTTATTCTTAGCAAAATAAAATACGGACTACCACATTGTTACGTGTGGAAAGACACAGAGGAAAGATGCTATTTACACGCTATTTACACTGGAGCCAGACAGCCAGGCTGACACTCGCTCGTGCCAAGGGCACCGACCAACTTCTTCGTCGTTCTCGCTGCGGCTCGTCGCTGGAGCATCGCTCCGTGATATCGTAATATTAGCCCCCGGCGGCAAAAGCACCGTCACGGTGCTGTTAAATATCGACGGTGCATGGAGAGTTGTAGGGCTTGAGTCGGGCAACGTGGACAACGTCACTGGTTGTCACAGCGGAGGACGTGGTGGGCGTGGCTAGAGCGATTTCATAGGTGACATCGGTCACTTTGCGTATCACGCGATATGGGCCTGTGTAACAGGAAAGCAGTTTTTCACAAAGGCCGACTTTACGCGATGGTGGCCAAAGCAACACGAGGGCGCCGGCCACAATATGGACATCACGGTGACGGGGGTCGTAACGTTGTTTCTGCTTGTCTTGAGACACTTGTAGATGAGCACGCGCAAGTTGGCGAGCATGGTCAGCATGGGCGATTGCATCACGGGCATAATCGCTAGTCGAAGCTGTGGCGGAATGAAGCACAGTGTCCAGTGGTAGCATCGGTTCGCGGCCATACAATAGGTAAAACGGGGAAAAGCCAGCAGTTTCGAGACGGGAAGAGTTGTATAAAAGGTAATGTAAGGTAGAGCCAAGTCCCTTTCACGGTGGTCGTCTGAAACGTATTTGGATAGCACATCTGTAAGGGTGCGGTTCATGCGCTCAGTGAGGCCGTTTGTTTGACGGTGGTAGGAGGTAGTAAATTTATGCTGTATTGAGCAGGCACGCATGATGTCGTCAATGACTTTGGCCAAAAAGGTGCGGCCGCGGTCTGTAAGCAATTGACGCGGAGCACGATGCATCAAAACGGTATCATGGAGCAGGAAGTCCGCAACGTCAGTTGCGCAACTGGTCGGAAGAGCACGGGTTACGGCGTAGCGGGTCGCGTAGTCCGCCGCGACTGCAACCCATTTGTTTCCTGATGTGGATTCCGGAAATGGGCCGAGAAGGTCCAAGCCGACACGATGGAAGGGCTCGGCAGGGATGTCGAGCGGCTGCAGGTAAACAGCGGGGAGCTGGGAAGGCTTCTTGCGTCGTTGGCAAAGTTCACAAGCGGCGAGGTAACGTCGTACGGAACGGGCAAGGCCCGGCCAGAAAAAACGGCGACGTACACGTTCATACGTTCAAGATACGCCGAGATGTCCTGCCATTGGTGCGTCGTGAAGCTCTTCTAGAACGGTGGAGCGGAGGTGTTTAGGTATTACAAGCAGGAACTCGGAGCCGTCCGGATGAAGGTTACGACGGTACAGAGTACCGTCGCGGAGAACGAAGAGGCGTAGAGCAGCATCAGCCGGAGAGTGTTCAAAACGGTCGATGAGAGCTCTGATGTAAGCGTCACGGCGTTGCTCGTCGGCAAAATGAAGCAGCTGGGATACAGAGAATACGCAAGAAGCACTGGCAGTATTGGAGGAGTCAGAGTCTTGAACCGGGTAACGCGACAAACTGTCAGCGTCTTGGTGCAGGCGGCCAGACTTGTACACCACGGAATATGAAAATTTCTGTAGCCTCAAAGCTCATCGACCAAGCCGGCCTGTAGGATTCTTTAGCGATGAGAGCCAGCAGAGAGCATGATGGTCAGTGACTACGGAAAAAGGGCGACCGTAAAGGTAAGGGCGGAACTTCGCAACCGCCCAGACAACAGCAAGGCATTCGCGTTGCGTAATGGAATAGTTGGCTCCGATGGTGCTAGGAGGCGGCTCGCATAAGCAGTAACGCGATCCTTGCCACGCTGACGCTGGGCTAAGACGGCACCTACGCCATGACCGCTGGCATCTGTACGTAATTCCGTAGGGGCATCAGGGTCAAAGTGGGCGAGAATTGGTGGTGAGGTTAGAAGAGTGACGAGACGAGAGAAGGCGGCGGCTTCTGCAGTACCCCACGAGAATTCTACACCTTTCTTCAAAATATTAGTCAGGGGCCTAGCAATTGTCGCAAAATCTCGAACAAAACGACGAAAGTACGAGCACAGCCCTACAAAACTTCGAACGTCTGCGGCTGTCTTCGGAACCGGAAACTTTCGGACAGCGCGAGTTTTGTCGGGATCAGGCTGTACTCCGGAAGCGTCAACGAGATGGCCCAGAAGAGTAATTTGTCGGTGGCCAAAACGATACTTGGACGGGTTAAGTTGCAGCTTCGCCTTTCGAAATACATCAAGTATAGTTGTGAGACACTCAAGGTGAGTGTCGAACGTTGGCGAGAAGAAGATGACGTCGTTGAGGTAGCAGAGCCATGTCGACCATTTGAAACCTTGGAGCAAGGAGTCCATCATACGCTCAAACGTGGCAGGGGCGTTGCATAATCCAAACGGCTTTACCTTAAATTGGTATAGGCCATTAGGTGTGATGAACGTGGTTTTTTCTCTGTCCATATCGTCAACAGCAATCTGCCAATATCCCGAACGAAGATCAATAGACGAGAAATAGCTGGAACCCTGCAGGCAGTCAAGCGCGTCGTCTATACGTGGGAATCTTTTGAACAAAGGCGTGCAATTCTCGTGGAATACTGCAGAAGCCGGCGCCTTCTCTCGTCTCGTCACTCTTCTAACCTCACCACCAATTCTCGCCCACTTCGACCCTGATGCCCCTACGGAATTACGTACAGATGCCAGCGGTCAAGGCGTAGATGCCGTCTTAGCCCAGCGTCAGTGGGGCAAGGATCGCGTTATTGCTTATGCGAGCCGCCTCCTAGCACCATCGGAGCGCAACTATTCCATTACGGAACGCGAATGCCTTGCTGTTGTCTGGGCGGTTGCGAAGTTCCGCCCTTACCTGTACGGTCGCCCTTTTTCCGTAGTCACTGACCATCATGCTCTCTGCTGGCTCTCATCGCTAAAGGATCCAACAGGCCGGCTTGGTCGATGGGCTTTGAGGCTACAGAAATTTTCATATTCCGTGGTGTACAAGTCTGGCCGCCTGCACCAAGACGCTGACAGTTTGTCGCGTTACCCGGTTCACGACTCTGACTCCTCCAATACTGCCAGTGCTTCTTGCGTATTCTCTGTATCCCAGCTGCTTCATTTCGCCGACGAGCAACGCCGTGACGCCTACATCAGAGCACTCATCGACCGTTTTGAACGCTCTCCGGCTGATGCTGCTCAACGCCTCTTCGTCCTCCGCGACGGTACTCTGTACCGTCGTAACCTTCATCCGGTCGGCTCTGAGTTCCTGCTTGTAATACCTAAACAGCTCAGCTCCACCGTTCTAGAAGAGCTTCGCGACGCACCAACGGCAGGACATCTCGGCGTATCTCGAACGTATGAACGTGTACGTCGCCGTTTTTTCTGGCCGGGCCTTGCCCGTTCCGTACGACGTTACGTCGCCGCTTGTGAACTTTGCCAACGACGCAAGAAGCCTTCCCAGCTCCCCGCTGGTTACCTGCAGCCGCTCGACATCCCTGCCGAGCCCTTCCATCGTGTCGGCTTGGACCTTCTCGGCCCATTTCCGGAATCCACATCAGGAAACAAATGGAAACAAAAAGTCGCGGCGGACTACGCGACCCGCTACGCCGTAACCCGTGCTCTTCCGACCAGTTGCGCAACTAATGTTGCGGACTTCCTGCTCCATGATATCATTTTGATGCATGGTGCTCCGCGTCAATTGCTTACAGACCGCGGCCGCACCTTTTTGGCCAAAGTCATTGACGACATCAGGCGTGCCTGCTCAATACAGCATAAATTTACTACCTCCTACCACCGTCAAACGAACGGCCTCACTGAGCGCATGAACCGCACCCTTACATATATGCTGTCCAAATACGTTTCAGACGACCACCGTGACTGGCACTTGGCTCTACCTTACATTACCTTTGCATACAACTCTTCCCGTCTCGAAACTGCTGGCTTTTCCCCGTTTTACCTATTGTATGGCCGCGAACCGACGCTACCACTGGACACTGGGCTTCCTTCCGCCACAGCTTTGACTAGCGATTATGCCCGTGATGCAATCGCCCATGCTGACCATGCTCGCCTGCTTGCGCGTGCTCGTCTACAAGTGTCTCAAGACAAGCAGAAACAACGTTACGACACCCATCACCGTGATGTCCATTTTGTGGCCGGCGCCCTCGTGTTGCTTTGGCCACCATCGCGTAAAGTCGGCCTTTGTGAAAAACTGCTTTCCTGTTACACAGGCCCATATCGCGTGATACGCAAAGTGACCGATGTCACCTATGAAATCGCTCTAGCCACGCCCACCACGTCCTCCGCTGTGACAACCAGTGACGTTGTCCACGTTGCCCGACTCAAGCCCTACAACTCTCCATGCACCGTCGATATTTAACAGCACCGTGACGGTGCTTTTGCCGCCGGGGGCTAATATTACGATATCACGGAGCGATGCTCAAGAGACGAGCCGCCGCAAGAACGACGAAGAAGTTCGTCGGTGCCCTTGGCACGAGCGAGTGTCAGCCTGGCTGCCTGGCTCCAGTGTAAATAGCGTGTAAATAGGATCTTTCCTCTGTGTCTTTCCACACGTAACAATGCGGTAGTCCGTATTTTATTTTGCTAGGAATAGAAGCCTGGACTAGCGTTATGGTTTCGTTTTCATGGAGCCTTTTCCTTTCTTTGTAATTCTGCTTATTAGTCTAGCGATGCTCCTCGTGCTTGACTTGAGAGTCGCTGTAGTGTGAGTGGCTCTTTTGTTGCTTTGTAACCATAGTCCTAGTATTCTGATCATATTTCTTTCTGGTAACGTCTGGTCACCAATCGTTAGGTGGATGCTCGGTTTGTTTCTGTAGTTACGCCCGTGGATCCGGATAAACTCAGATTTTTCCGGAGCGCATCGCATGCCGTTTTGTTCTGCGAAGTCCTTCCCCGAGTCGATAGCCTCCTGGATAGTTTGTTCTTTTTGCCCTAGCGAGCCTTTGCATGACCATAAGGTGATGTCGTCTGCGTAAAACGCGAAGTTGAGGTCGTTAATTTTCTCTAGTTGTCGGGCTAAGCGGTTCATTGCGACATTAAATAGAAGTGGTGAGAGGATGGCACCCTGTGGCGTGCCTCTGTTAGGCATTGAGAGTTTGGAAGATCGATTATTTTCCATACCTATTGTGGCTTTACGTGCAGTAAGGAAAGAGCGGAAGTAATTGTGGATCTAAATTCCACAGCCCATTCTTTCGAGCTCTTCAAGTATGAGGGTACGGGAGATCGTATCAAAAGCGCTTTTTAAGTCAAGCGCTGCTATGATGTTCTCTCCCCATCTAGGGATATTTTGCAGCACGTCATCGCGTAGCCTTAGGAATATGACTTGTGTAGAAAGATGTTGTCTGAAGCCGTACATGTTGTGCGAGAGAAGTTCGTGCTCTTCGATATAGCTGGTAAGCCTGACATGAAGGACCTTTTCGAAAAGTTTGCCTAAGCAGGAGATTAGAGATACTGGCCTGAGATTCTGCAATGTTCTAGGTTTCCATGGTTTAGGTATTAAGATGATGGTCGCTTCTTTCCATTGATTAGGAAGCTCTGCCGTTTCCCAGATTTTCTCATTGAAGTATCGGGTTAGGCGTTCCAGTTGCTGATCACTCATATTTCTTAACATAGCATTCGTGATGCCGTCCTTGCCTGGGGCAGAGTTACGTTTTAATGCTAGAGCGGCGGCATATACTTGTTGTTTCGTTATGGGTGCATCAAGCTTGGGATTGTCCATTCCTTTGTACTCTATCTTATCGATGCTACCTCCTCCTGTCACGATGTATCTGTCTGCCAGGGTTAGTATCAAGGATGCGTCATCCCCCTTAAATTCTCCTACCAATGTGTGTAATGCTCTAGTAGTGACTGTTTTTGTATTGTATGGGTCAAGCATGCTCCGCAAAATTGCCCATGTCTTGGTTGTTGAGAGCGTTCCTCGTAACGAGTCACAAAATTTTATCCAGTTGTTCGCTTGTAGTTCCCTAGCATACTCATTTGCTTTTTCTGTCAGTTGTTCTATTCTAGCTCTGAGCTTTCTGTTTAAGCGTTGTCTCTTCCATCGTTTAGTAAGACTTCGCCTGCCTTCCCACATATGGAAGAGGTGGGGATCCGCTACCAGTGTTTTTTCGCTTAGCGCGACGTGCTTTGTCCTCTACGCAGGCTGAAGACCTTTACGAAGTATTGTCGTCCTACCGCGATATTTTCGACTTGGACGATCGCCCTTTAGGCCAGACGCTCGCGGTCAAGCATCGGATTCTTACTGGCGATGCTGCGCCTATTCACCAACGACCGTATCGAGGTTCTGCGTCGGAACGCCGAGTAATTCAAAATGAAGTGAACAAAATGCTAGATAAAGGTGATGGAATAGTTGCGCTCCGAGGGTGAGAGGAGCCTGCTGGCGTAAGCGATAACACGGTCGTTGCCACTATGGCGTTGTGCCAGTACTGCGCCGATTCCGTGACCGCTGGCATCAGTTCGGAGTTCGGTAGGTGCAGAACGATCGAAATGGGCCAGAACGGGAGGCGTTGTGAGAACGTCGATTAGATGTAAGAATGCAGAAGCCTCGTTATCGCCCCACTGGAAAGGGCCGTCTTTTTTCAAAGATCGGTTAGTGGTCGTGCTATGGCGGCGAAATTTTTCACGAAACGGCGGCAGTACGAACAAAGGCCGATGAAGCTGCGCACATCCTTGACAGACTTGGGAACAGGGAAGTGCGTAACAGCATGGATCTTTCCTGGGTCCGATTTCATTCCGTTCGCGTCAATGAGCTGCCCAAGGACGGTAATCTGGCGACGGCCGAAACGGCACTTCACTGCGCTGAGTTGCAGACCTGCTCGACGAAAAACGTCCAGGACTCCCGAGAGGCGCTCGAGGTGCGTAGCGAAAGTTGGGGAGAATATTATAACGTCGTCCAACCAGCACAGGCACGTGGGCCATTTGAAACCGGGAAGAAGGGAGTCCATCGTGCGTTCAAAAATGGCAGGAGCGTTACATAGATCGAACGGCACCACTATCAATAGATAAAGACCGTCTGGTGTTACAAAAGGAGTCTTCTCGCGGTCGAGATCGTCCACAGAAATCTGCCAGTAGTCGGAGGGAAAGTCAATAGAGGAGAAATAGCGAGCACCGTGGAGGCAATCAAGGGCGTCATCAATCCGAGGTAGGGGATAAACGTCCTTTTTGGTAACCCTATTAAGGGGCCGATAATCCACGCAAAAGCGCCATGAGCCATTCTTTTTTACCACTACAGCAGGTGACGCCCATGGACTACATGACGGTTAAATAATGTTCTTGGCAAGCATTTTGCGAACTTCTGCGTGAATAACTTGACGCTGAGGCTGTGACAGTCGATACGGGTGGCGATAAATAGGAGGGGCATGGACGGTATTAATGCAATGTTTAACAGCTGTAGTTTGGGCCAAAGGACGAACGTTAAAGTAAAAAATATCGTGGTGGGAAAACAGAACGCGGTAGAGCTCACGAGCGTGCTCGGACGGCATGTCGGGCGTAGACATTTTCTGTAAGTCGGCGACGGTATAACTAGGATTATAATGTCAACACAGAAAACTCCCATATAAAGGCAAACGTTGCGGATATTTTTATATGCATTTCTTGACTATCGTTTCCATTTGCTCAGCGTGCTGTGAGAAAAAGAGAGATATATCGTGTAAAAACGCCGGGGATTTATGGAGATTCTGTAACATAGCATAAGTGCGCTTTCCATTGGCGTTCTGGCTCCATTGGCACCCATGTGTTTGTACTTGATTGCAACATTGATGATATGCGAAAGCTTGTACGGAAAAATTTAGCAAACAGGGGCGTCATCACTTTACGCACTAACACTTTTGGTGCGCGTTTTTTGACTGAGCAAAGACGAACTGATTGGCAGTTCGTTGTCGTGACCAAGCTCAAATACCACATGACAAAGATGCCAGCGGACAAAGGCGGCAGTATCGTAATCTGGCCTATAGAAGAGTACAAGAATGAGACCTCCAAACAAGTGAGCAACCACACGCAGACAAGAAAACTTGAATCTGACCCAACTTCGGACTACAGTAATCTTCTGCAAAGTAGCATAGCGGAGCTCGTATTCAGGGACCTAATCACGCAGTATAAATATCGCTCCATGAGGCCCAAGAACAAAGAAACAGGCCACCTTTAGCTTCCTCCTAAAATACTTTTTACCGTAGCAGAAATCCCAGGTCAGCCTCTCGTGTCTAAAAACAACACACCTACCTATTGAGTATCTAAGTTCTCTAGTCACCACCTGTGAAAAATCCCCACCACACTTCTATCTTTTGTTCAAGACGCGCCCCACTTCCTTGATAATATTGAAGACATTAACGCCAGCCAAATCCTTTGTGACCGCGCTATTCTAGTCACTTTAGATGTTCCGGCCCTTCACACTAAAATAACCATGAATGTAGGAATTGAAATCGAATCGAAATCCCTCACAGTCCCCAAACGCATGCTCGTGAAGTTTACCTGTCACGCCTTAGGTTACTTCTCTCGCTAAATTATTTCGATTTTGATTCCATTCACTAGCTGCAAACTTTGGACACCAGCATGGGAACACCATTTGCTCCCACATGTGCCTACAATTTCATGGGACAGCTTTAATCAAATCTTACAATATCGTAGCCTATAATATTTCAAACCTATCTACGTTACATTGACAACGTATCTATAATTTTAGAACACGGTACAAGCATATTAACAAACCTAATTAGCCATTAGCCATTTCAGCTTCAGTATTAAATTCACTTCTCACCAGTGTCACAGTGAAATCAAATTCATGGGAACAGCGGTCAACATATGAAATGGAAAACTGAGAAGACACTTTACGGGAAGCGTAGAGACAGCCAGCAACATTTAGGCTACAACAATCATCACCCGCGACACTGCAAGCAAGGAATTTTTCTCGGACGAGTGAAAGGAATAAGGAGAATCAGCAACGAAGAGAAACATCATATCCACCACCTAAATGACCATAAAGCAACGCAAGCAGAAAGAAACTATCGAATACTTCATCTCGACAGAATTTATGACGACGCCACAAGATTGCAGAGGCAGTCGGAATCAGTTAAAAAACAGCCTACACTCTAATTTACGAGACCCCCAGCCTTTAGAACAAAATGTTGTGATGCCCGATAAACCATGAACATCCCGCAAAAAAAATTACACAATATTATAAAAGAACGAGCGTCTCAGAAAATCGTTCTCGCTAGTATCAAGGGTTATCTATCGGCACAACAGAAATTTTAAAGGCACGTTAATGCACACAAAAGTCAGCCAACATCATTACCCCGGAATAGAAGCGTGTTGTCGCCCCAGGTGTAACACCTGCAGGCACCTTCAAAGTGACATTAAAAGTAAAAGCACCGCAACTGGTTACACACACGAAGTAAATACTAGCTTTACTTGCACTAGTTCTGGTATTTCGTATGCCTCACAAGCTCAAAAGAAGCCACACGAGCATGGTGCACCGGATTGGCCTTCGTGTCGCATTTGCCAACCGTTATAGACATATGATAGGTGCTAGTGATACTAGCCCAAAGTTTGAATGCTGTGAGGTGCCAAAACACTTGAACATATATTTCGTGTGTGCCCAGCCTACGCGCAAGAATGACAGCAACTTTTCTCTTCCATTGCAAAGATCCATGAGAGACCGCTATCGGACGAGTTTCTTTCAGGTGCTTGGCCTAATGCAAACAGCGCGGCCCTGTTAACAAGACCCACTATAGCTTTTCTCCAAGCCACTGGGCTGGACGCACGGCTATGGAGAGGCCACAACTCTGTGAATTTGTATATACGCATCTCTTCATTATGCCATCATCATTCATCAGCCCTTTCCCTCCCCGTCCCTCTTCCCCAGTGTAGAGTAGCAGGCCAGGGTAAGTTATAGCTCAGGCCAACCTCTCTGCCTTTCTGTAAATAAATTTCTCTCTATATATGTTTGTCTGTTCCTTTTGTAAGGAACAATATATTGGTGAAGCTGGACAATCAATGATCGTCCGGTTAAACGGACATCCCGCAGACACAGATAAAAAGGTTCCCAAAGCTGTCGCGACCATTTCTAACAATCAGGTCATAACTTTGATTAACTCAAACTCTACATTCTACAGTAAAATTTCCGTTCTGCGTGACACAGAAAATACATAAAATCATACCTAATCCTTAAGTTCAAAATATTTATCTATTCTTATTTATTTCAATACCGTAATAAAATCATAGAGTACAACATGGTTACAGATAGCAAGGCAAATAACAAATTATAACAGGTACAATATGGAGCATCTACAAAGAAAAGCAGAAGAGCACTTCAGATATCATCTCACGATCAAGAGGTATACCATACAAAATGTTGATTTCATGCATATTGATGGAATTAGGATTACTGAATGTTGACTCGATCCAGATGCCTCAGCAGTTCGTTCTAAATATATGACACGTCAGTAAGATTAACTGTTTGTTACGGCACATCATTTCACTCTTATACTGACATGTCAAATGCCGAGTTATAATGGTTCAATATTCTTGCGAGAATTGGCTTGACTTTGAGGCGATGATCACTGCGTGAAGAGATATGATGCGCTGGCAGAATATTCCTTGTTGCAAAATCAGCATTGCTGTAGCACAAAGAGTGACACAATGCCAAATAGATATCCTGCGTCGTGTGTCAAGATTCGAGAGTTAAGTCTTCACTTTAATCCCGTTACACTTCTGTAAGATGAATATGCTGATAAAATAAACCTGGCTGTGCTGTTCTGCACAGATTCAAGTTGACTTGAAAGATCACGCTATTTGGATGCTATACTACGGAATCATATTCTAATTCTGACCTAATTAGTGCTGAGTCCCCGCAGGGGCGTCTGCGCAAGCAGGCGTTTGGTGCGTTGCGACACCACGTACCCGAGCACACGAGGGTTGGACCCTCCCGCGTGTAGCCGTGCGCGGCTTAGCCGTGTCCGGGGAAAAGGGGATCCTGGGAGTTGAGTCAATGCCGGGTGCTTGGACCATTACGGCCCCCCAGCGGCGGCAACACACTCCTTCGGCCTCTGCTTCACGTAGACGGCACCTCCGGCCTGACCCGACCGGGGGAAATCGGCAGTCGCCTTTTCCTGTCCTCCCCTATATCTTTCACTTTCCTATCTCCTTTCTCACAACTCTCCTATCTCCTCATCTCTTCTTGCGTTTTCCCTTTTTTCCTTGGTGGCTAGGGTTAACCTTGTGTGGCGAGCTGTCCTGAGTTCAGCCATATTTGGTTATAGTTGCGCTGTACAGCTGGCGTGGGGAGGACTTGCTTACAAGTTCCTCTCCCGTCCCCTTGTAGGGCTCCATGGTGGGTGGCTGGCACCGCGGCCGAATAATACATTTTTCCCATGGCACCTCCTCTCTCCAAACCAGATCGCCCTCACAAAAGAGGGCGGACCGATGTCACAGCTGATTTTTCTCAAAAAACCAAAGAAATCTTCCCTAAGTATCACGTGATACACAGTGAAAAGCCAGAAAAACCGGCTAGAAAAATATCCCCGTTCACAGTAGCAAGATGTCTGAAAGAAGCCATAGGCACCAACTATAAAGTATCAAAGCTCGCTAGCGGTGACTTACTGCTAGAAATCCAAAGCAAAGCTCAAGTGTGCAAACTTGCTAATATCGTGTCGTTTGAAGACATCCCCGTCTTAATTTCAACCCACAGATCGCTGAACACAGTGCGTGGGGTGATTTCTGAAATTGACTTTTTGGATCTCTCCGAAGAAGAAATGCTAAATGGGCTTTCCGAACAAAATGTCAGCAACGTCCAGAGAATTAAAATAAGAAAAGACAACAAAGAGTTACCTACCAAGCATCTAATTTTGACTTTCACTTGCTGCGCACTTCCAGAGACAATTGAAGTTGGGTATACGAAAGTTGCAGTTCGCCCATACATACCGAACCCTCGACGTTGCTTCAACTGTCAGAGATTTGGCCATGGCTCCCAGAGTTGCCGTGGTCGCAAAACCTGCGCGAAAGGCGCATCCAAAGACCATGCTTCTGAAATATGCGAAGCAGCACCTCGCTGCGCGAACTGTGAAGGAGAGCATGCTGCATACTCCAGATCTTGTCCCTCATGGAAGAGAGAAAAAGAAATCATTACATTGAAAACAATTGAGAACATTTCATTCAAAGAGGCTAGAAACCGCATCCTAGTTAAAAACACGTTTTCACTGAAACCGAACATGAACTTCGCCGATGTGGTGCGACAGGGCGATCCACCAAACCGGCCTCCGGCACCTGCCCAGACCACACATAGTGAGGCTGGGACGGAGCCATCCTCGCCCCCGGTGGGAGCAGCTCACGCTGCTCCACCAGCCGCAAAGCAGGCTATGCCGTCCCTCGAGTTGGCAAGCCTCAAGGCCTCTGCCCACGAGGAGAGGTCTGAAAAAAGTGCCGACGTGCAGTCTGCACGACCCTCCAGCGCCTCTGACGAGGTAATGGAGACGAGCCAGGGTGGTTCCGTGCCGTCAACGTCACAGGGACGGCGGAACTCCTTGGATACTGTGTGTAAAGAAAACCCCCGAATCACGGGGCGAAAACCAATTAAACGTATCCCGACCCCACACACATAAATCAATATGGCGTTCCTAATACACTGGAATTGCAGAGGACTCCTAAATAATTTTAGTGATATAAAAGAGATAGTAAATTCTTTCTCTCCTGTAGCAATGTGCCTACAGGAAACGAACTTAGGTCCTCAGCATACAAATGTACTAAAAAAATACAAAGTCTTTCGCCGTGACCGAGAGCAAGCAAACAGGCTCTCAGGAGGGGTAGCCATCATTGTACAAAGTGGCATTGCAGCTCGTGAAGTCAAAATAAAAACCAAATTTGAAGCTGTGGCAGCCACTTTGCTCTCATACAAAACGATTACGGTGTGCTCTGTGTATTTAGAACCACACTTAAAAATAACCCTTCATGAGTTAGAGGACCTGTTCCAACAATTACCAGAACCCTATCTGGTAGTTGGGGATTTTAATGCGCATTCCAGTTTTTGGGGAAGCGAGAAAACAGACGTAAGAGGACAAATTATAGAAGATTTTATTTTAAGCAATAATGTTTGTTTGTTGAATTCTGGCAAATCAACATACTGCTCCCCAAGCTCAGGAAAGATGAGCTGTATCGATTTATCTTTTAGTTCACCTTGTATTTTTAACGATTTTAAATGGGACGTCATAGATAACCTATATGGAAGCGATCATCTACCAGTTAAAATCACTCTTCCATCCTCACCTGCAATCATTCCAAACAAACCACGACGATGGAAGCTCCAAGCAGCTGACTGGACACTGTTTAGAGAAAAAGCCAATCTAGATGAAGTCTTTTCTGAAGACCTTAGTGTCGATGATCTCAATGAACAACTCACAACCTGTATTTTAGCCGCTGCCCGTTTAGCTATCCCCCAGACTTCAGGAGTGGTGAGACAAAATCACAAGGTGTGGTGGACTCGGGAATGCAGAGAAGCAAAGCGAAAACAAAATAAAGCCTGGGGTGTCTTTCGCCGATATCCCACTCAGGAAAACCTCCTAATCTTTAAAAAGGCACGAGCTAAAGCACGATACGTCCGCCGTAATGCCGAAAAGACGTCATGGCAATCATACGTTTCATCGATAAATAGCACAGTCACATCAAAAAACATGTGGGAGCAGGTACGTAAGCTCCATGGTAGCTACTCCCCATTTACAATTCCTCTCCTGACAACCCCCGGCATCCAAACAAGTATAGAGGAACAGGCCAACATATTAGGAGAACATTTCGCTGCAGTCTCTAGTTCTTCACACTACACTCAGTCATTTTTAAAATATAAGAACGTGGCTGAAAAGCAAAGGCTTCCGATTAGTGGCAGCACAAATGAGCCGTATAATAGTTTAATCACTCATCAAGAAATCACTAGAGTACTGTCTGCCGGGAAACAAACTGCACCAGGGCCCGATGAAATTCATTATGAAATGCTGGCACATCTCTCCGAATCCGCTATAAATGCACTTCTGAATTTTTTTAACAAGATACTGTTACAAGGGAAAATACCGGAGGCCTGGAAAAAAGCTATTATTGTACCCTTTTTGAAAACCGGAAAGCCACCGACATCTCCCGGTAGTTATAGGCCAATAGCCCTTACCAGCTGTCTGGCGAAATCTTTCGAAAGCATTTTGAATATTAGATTGATGTTTATTCTAGACTCCCGTGAACTACTCGACATCCATCAGTGTGGTTTTAAAAAAACATGCTCTACAACTGATCACCTCGTTCGACTTGAAAACACAATTCGAGAGGCATTCATCCACAGACAACACTGCCTTGCCGTCTTTTTTGATCTAGACAAGGCTTATGATACTACCTGGAGGTATGGCATTCTCCGCGACCTAGTAGATCTGGGCATTCGCGGCAGGATGTTAAACTGCCTGCGTGACTTTTTGTCCAACCGTTCCTTCCATGTGCGCCTCGGTTCAACTCTCTCAAGGAAGTTCAGTCAGGAAAATGGGGTACCACAAGGGTGTATCTTAAGCACTACACTCTTTATTGTAAAAATGAATTCCCTAGCACAAATAATTCCGAAATCCATTATGTATTCAGTTTACGTTGATGATCTCCAGATAGCTTGCACATCATCAAGCGTATCAACATGCGAGAGGCAAGTACAGTTAATAATAAACAAACTAGCAACATGGGCAGATAAAAATGGGTTCCAGTTTTCTCCACAGAAAACAGTGGCCGTTATGTTCTCGCTGAAACGAGGTTTACAGGCTGATTCCATCCTACACCTTAATGAAACCGAACTCCCAGTGAAAAACGAGCACAAATTTCTTGGCATTACATTTGACAAAAAGCTAACATTCCTACCTCACATAAACACGGTGAAAAACAAGGCCTCTAGAGCACTCAACATACTTAAAGTCCTTTCACGGAAACGCTGGGGCTCTGATAGGGCATGCCTTCTACAAATATACCGCTCCGTCATACGCTCCTCCTTAGACTATGGGTGTATAGTGTATGGCTCTGCCAGATCATCATATTTGAAACGATTGGACCCAGTACACAATTTAGGTTTACGCTTGTCAACTGGTGCCTACAGGACGTCGCCCATAACCAGTTTGTATGTAGAAACTAACGAACCCCCACTTGCCGACAGAAGAAGCATGCTGACATGCTCGTATGTTCTAAAAATCCGTTCCTTGCCAAAACATATATGTTACCCAATAGTTAACAAATGCCCATCTAGAATATTATTCACAAACAAACCCCAGGCTATCAGACCACTCCTTCTCCGTTTTGAAGAGAAATTACAAGAGTTACATGTAACGGACACACTGCCTAATATTGCCCAGAAACCTGATCCACTGCCACCATGGTATTGCTTGCCTTCTGTTTGTGACTTATCATTAACGCGTTTTCAGAAAAAACTAACGCCGCAGGAACATATATTACAAGAATATTTAGCACTAAAAGAAAAATATGTGGAATACACAGCATTTCACACCGATGGTTCCAAAGCTGCACACTACGTGGGATGTGCTGTGATACAGAATAGCTGGGAAGAAATAGTACGGCTGCCGCAATGTGCATCAATTCTCACTGCAGAGAGTCATGCAATTTACATGGCTGTGGAAAGAATATTACACGAAAACATTGAAAACAGCATCATTTATACAGACTCACTAAGCATACTTACAGCAATTCAGCCTAGGAATGCAGTTCTGCCAATAATCGGTGACATCCTACACAACATAACAGAAGCCGCGAGGCGGGGACAAAACATCAAATTTTGTTGGGTGCCGAGCCACGCAGGAATCTGTGGAAATGAGAAAGCAGACGAGAGTGCAGCGAAAGCTCGAAATAAGCAAATCAAAAACATAAGAATTCCTTACAGAGATTGCATGAAATTAGTGTGCCATAAACTGAAAGAAAAATGGCAGTCCGCATGGAACAACCAAACGAATAATAAGCTACGCCTTGTGAAACCCATCATCGAAGAGTGGAAGTCATGTTCACACCAAGAACGTTTTATTGAAGTTGTCTTATGTCGACTCCGCATTGGACACACACACCTCACCCATAATTACTTGCTGACAAAAAAAGACAAGCCTGTTTGTGACGAATGCGGAGACGAACTTACAGTAACCCACATTTTACTCTCCTGCAGACGACTTGAGACATTGCGAAAAAAATATTTTACGCCATTTTACAGAGAACGCATTCCTTTTCATCCTTCATTGATTTTAAGCGAAGATGCACTGGTTGGCACAATTCATGTATTTAGCTTTTTAAAAGAAACCGGTTTTCTCGAAAAATTGTAAAGCTTGACCTTGCTCTCTTTCACATCCAGTGACACACCTCATCCACCTTCTCATGTCTGAGAAGAACGCTGAGGTGTTTATTTAATTTGTTGGAATCCTCGGGGTCCTCTATCAGAAAAGGACCTTTTGAGGTTACCCAGCTTTTCCCTGCATTATACCTTGCTGTTGGCGCATGATGGCCTTAGTTGCTTATGCGCCATTAAGCTCAACATGAACCTCAACATCAACATAATTAGTGCTGAGTAGGCATGTAGCTTTGTTTCGGCATTGGTCGCCGGCAAACGACGTTTTAAAAGACCTATTTTTAAAAGCTTTATCTGTAATATTCAATATGACAACTTTTCACGTTAGATTAGACTAGAGGTGCACACCCTGATACTTAAATGACTGAGCTTTTGCAAATATTCCGGCATTCACTATCTGTCACGACGGGTCTTCCCCCTCCCGCACCCCGCCTTATGTAGGGCGCGGGAGGTTACCCTTCGACTTCTACAAGCCCGTGCATACCCTAACCTCGCGGTTCTTCATGCCATATACCCTGAAAGATATCCCAGTGCGGACTGCCCTGCCTGTGGACTAAGGGCAACATTGGACCATGTGTTGTGGGAGTGTGAAGCCATCGGCTCCTCCTTCAGCGAAGATAGGTGGGCTGCGCTCTTGGGCAGCCCCGAACTCAACGACCAAACCCTGGCCGTCCAGAGTGCCCGCGATCGGGCCGTCAAGCTGGGCTTGGCGGTCCCTACGTGGGACTAGCCGGGTGGCGCGGGGTCTTCCCTGCGTCTCCTCTGGACCAAAATAAAGTTACTTCACTCACTCTCTCACTCATTCGCAGAAGTATTAGTGAACATGGAAAACGTCATCTGCTTTGTCTTCTCGATGTTGATCTCCACTTTCCACAATTTGCACGACTCATATTAGCAGGTTACATGAGCCTGCAGGAGCATTACTTCAAGCGGGTTAGTTATTTGTCTGTATATCACACAGCTAGTTATGCCTGTTGCAACCGATATGCATACACGTTTCAAAGGGAGCTTTAGAATGTATTCGCTATGCTAAATTTCAAGCTATAGGCAACAGCACTTAGTTATTTTTCTTTCGGTACGTTGCTTAGTGTTCTTTCTTTCTTTTCTTTCTTTCCTTTTTTTCTTTTATTGATATTATTATTCCATTTTAATATTTTTTTCACGAGCACCATTTCTTGCCCTTTCTTTTAATCTCTCTGTCAAAGAGACTGGCTCACTGGCCTCTGCTCTTCCTGCTCCCACTTGCACCCCCCTGTCCTCCAATCAGGCCCCTTCGACGGAGAAGCACACGGCCGGCTGACACACGGCCGTGTCTCACACACTCTCGGCGGTTCTCTCTCCCACCCGCCTTGCCCTCTCTCCCCTTTTGAAGAACGCTACCTATAGACCGTCTTTTCATGGGCGCCACCATATTGTGTACGCAGTGCCGCCATCTATGGGCATTCGGCATGCTGGCTCGGGCGAGCGCTTCGTCTTGTATTTCTGGTTTTTCTTTTAATGCTCGGATGGTCTCTTTAGTATCACGTGGCGTCTTGTGGAAAACGGTTTCGCGAGACGTACTGAAATGGTTTAAGTCGGCATAG